>NW_020447384.1:43744-48078 GCF_003343035.1 Apteryx rowi | reverse complement strand
CACACCGGGTTCAGGCGGGTCGGTTCCCACAGGCACGCCAGGCTCAGGCGGCTCAGCAGCTTGGAGGAAGTGATGCTTGAGTATCCTGAACTCCACCATCTCATGGTCACTGCAGCCAAGGCTGCCCCCGACCTTCACATCTTCAACCAGTCCTTCTTTGTTTGTTAGTACGAGGTCCAGCAGCACACCTCTCCTTGTTGGCTCCTCCACCACCTGTGTCAAGAAGTTGTCACCAATGCTCTGCAGGAACCTCATGGACTCTTTGTGCCTAGCTGTGCTGTCTTTCCAGCAGATATTGGGGTGGTTGAAGTCCCCCATGAGAACCAGGGCCTGTGATCGTGAGGCTACTTCCAGCTGTCTGGAGAAGGCCTCATCGACTTCCTCTTCCTGATCAGGTGGCCTGTAGTAAACACCCACAACAGTGTCACCCATGCTAGCCTGCCCTTTAAGCCTTACCCATAAGCTCTCGACTCGCTCTTCATCCACCCCTAGGCAGAGCTTGATACATTCCAGGTGCTCTCTCACATAAAGAGCAACTCCACCACCTCGCTTTCCTGGCCTGTCTTTCCTAAAAAGCACGTAGCCATCCATGACRGCACTCCAGTCATGCGAGCTATCCCACCATGTCTCTGTAATGGCAGTGAGATCATGGCCCTGCGACCGCACACACACCTCTAGTTCTTCCTGTTTGTTCCCCAAGCTGCGTGCATTGGTGTACAGGCATTTCAGAGAGGTGGTCGAGCATGCAGGTTTCCCAGGAGGGATACAAGAGGATCCTCCATAGCCACATCCCATGCGCACTTCCCTGGCTGCATTCACCTGCTGGAGGTGTCCCAACTTGAGCTGTATTTTGCCAGCTACCCTGGCACTATAACTCTCCCCTTCCCCCATCTTTCCTAGTTTAAAGCCCTCCTTACCAGGTTGGCCAACCTGTTCGCAAAGACACGCGTGCCCCGCTTAGTGAGGTGGATCCCATCTCTCGCCATCAGTTGTTGATCTTCAAACAGGGTCCCATGGTCGTAGAAACCAAAACCCTGTTGCCAACACCAGCGGCGCAGCCAGTCGTTAACCTGGAAAATCCATCTCCTCCTCCTCCCATCCATYCCCCTCACTGGYAGGATTGAGGAGAAGATGACCTGGGCTCCCAGRCCCTTGACCACCATCCCCAGAGCTCTGAAATCCTGTTTGATGGTTTCCAATTTGCCCTTGGTATCATTAGTGCCCACGTGGAAGAGCAGCAGGGGGTAATAATCTGAAGCATGGACAAGCCTTGGCAGTCTTTCCATGACATCTCSTATTCGAGCCCTTGGCAGGCAACAAACCTCTCTAGGTAAGAGGTCAGGTCAGCAGATAGGTGCCTCCATCGCCTGCAGCAGGGAGTCACCCACAACAATCACCTGCCGCTTCTTCCGGGTGTTCCCCCAAGGCACAGGGTCTATTGTCCCAGTTGCTTCCCTTGAAGCTATGCCCATCTCCTGCTCAGCCTGGAGGGCACTAAACCTGTTCTTCAATAAATAGAATAAAGTTCGCCGCTCCCTGTCGCTCAGGGATTACAGCCTGCGCCTCTGCCTGCAGACCCACCTTGGCTGCAGCACGGCTGCACGGGAGCCCTTGAACGGTTCCCACAGGCATGTCGGGCTCAGGCGGGTCCATTCCCGCAGGCACACCAGGCTCAGGCGGGTCGGTTCCCGCAGGCACACCAGGCTCAGGCGGGTCGGTTCCCGCAGGAACACCGGGCTCAGCCAGATTGGTTCCCACAGGCACACTGGGCTCAGTCGGGTCGGTTCCCGTGGGCACACCGGGCTCAGGCAGACCCGTGCCCATAGGCAAGCTGGGCTGCGGGCCAGGCCACCCCTGTCCCCCGTGGAGCAGCTGTGTGGAGCAACCTGGTGGTGCCACGTGTCGCTGTGAGCCCGGCTTCACCCGCAACGCCAGCCAGGGCTGCGTGCCAGGTAGGCAGGACCCCGGCATCGGAGCCGGGCGGGGGCACCTGGGGAGGGCTGCATGCCAGATAGGGGGCACCTGGGCGAGGGGACCCCGTCGGGGGGAGCCCCAGGCATGGCTGCATGCCAGGCATGGGGCACCCGGGGTGGGGAGCCCTGGCGCCAGGTACCCGCAGGGCGCAGCTGGGGCTGAGCGAGGGTCTGGCAGCATCCGGCCCGGCTGGCCTGACCCGGCCCCCCCTGAAGCCAGGACGTTCCCGGGGCGCCTGTCGTTGCGGTACCCGGTGCCCATCGCCGTGAGCCCCGCGCTGGCTGTGGAGCTGTCCCAGACCGCGACCGAGCTGGAGCGCCTGGTGAGCGGGGYGGTGGGATGGGGCTCAGCGTGGCGGGGGCTCGGCGGGGAGGCTGCGGAGAGGAGCCAGCCCTGAGCCGATCCCCTGTCCAGTTCCAGCGCGTCCTGGGGGCCCTGGACTCCTACGTGTCCTCATCCGTCCTGGAGCCGCAGTGAGTGCCGGGGCCCGGTGCAGCGGGCCCCACTCTCAGTCCAGCTCCCACTGTCGGGGCCCACGCCGAGGGGCAGGACTGGGGGCAGGGGGTGCCCAGCCCCGGGCTGATGCGGTGGCTCTGCCGCAGGTCCGGCAGCGAGTGGGTGACCGTCCTGCACAACTTCTCCGTGCTGTCCTCCGTCACGGCGYGGCAGGTGGAGGAGGCCGTGGCCCAGTTCCAGGAGCGGTGCCAGACCAGTGACCCGAGCTGCCGGTTCCTGCGGGACATCGTCTCCTACCGGAGTGCGTGACGGCACCACAGCCTGCCCGGGCTATGGGGCAGACCCCATCCGCCCCCTCCCAGCGGGCCGGGGCTGGCTGCTGCCCCGACCCCACACCTGTGGTCCTGCCCCCTCCTCTGCCATCCGCGAAAGCCGGGGCATGCCCTGGGGGGGGGGGGCAGGAGGGAGCCGAGGGTGCCTTCGGCTCCTGACCCTGCCVCCCCCCAGGCCTGAGCCTCTGCGAGCTGGAGCCCTGCGACCCCGTCTCCACCGCCTGCGTCTTCCAGGACGGCCTGGCGCGCTGCTCCTGCCGGCCGGGCTACCGCTCCGCGCATCCCATGGATCGCGCCTGCACGGGTGGGTGCGGGCCGGGCTGGGCACGGGGGGCTCCAGGCAGCGCTGCGATCCCGGACCCGGGTGGTGGGGGGGTCCCAATCCCGGGCGGTGTGGGGGTCCTGGTCCCAGGTGGCACAGGGGTCCTGGTCCCGGGTGGTGGGGGGTTCCCAATCCCAGGCAGTGTGGGGGTCCCGGTCCCAGGCAGTGTGGGGTCCCCGGTCCCGGGTGGTGTGGGGGTCCTGATCCTGGGTGGTGGTGCAGGGGCCCTGGTCCCAGGAGGTGTGGGGGTCCCGGGTGGCGTGGGGGTCCTGATCCTGGGTGGTGCCGGGTTCCCAGTTCCAGGTGGTGTAGGGGTCCAGCCCCGGCTGGTGCAGGAGGACTCCAGACAGTGTGGGGGTCCCGGTCCCAGGCAGCGCAGGGGTCCCGGGTGGCACGGAGGTCCTGGGCAGTGTGGGGTCCCCGGTCCCAGATGGTGTGGGGGTCCTGGTCTGGGCAGTGCAGGGGCCCTGGTCCCAGGAGGTGCGGGGGTCCCGGATGCCTTGGGGGTCCTGGTCCCAGGTGGCACGGGKGTCCCGGGTGGCGCGGGGTTCCTGGGCAGTGAGGGAGTCCCAGTCCCAGGTATCCCAGGTATCCCGGGTGTCCCGGGCAGCCCGGGGATCCCAGTCCCGGGCCATGCGGGGGGGTCCAGCCCCAGCGACCCCAGGCCTCATGGCACCTCTCTCCCCGCAGCCTGCCGCAGCGGATTCCGGCTGCAGGACGGCTCCTGCCGCAGGTGAGCCCGGCCCCGCCGCCCCGGGCCCCGGCAGCCACCCCATGCCCGGGGGGGGCGGCTCGGCTCAGCCCCGTGTCCCCGCAGGTGCCCCTTCGGCTTCAGCGGCTGGCAGTGCGAGGAGCGTAAGTGCCGGGGTGGGGGCCGGGGGAACCGGGCTCCGCGACGGAGCTCGGCCCAGCCTGCCGGCCTCTCTCCCCCGCAGCCTTCCTGCTGGCGCTGGTCCTGGTGTCCATCTCCGGGGGGTCCCTGCTGCTGATGCTGCTGCTCCTCACCTGCGGGTACAGCCCCCACCCCCCCGTGCTCCCTGACCCTGTGCGCCCCAGCTGTCCCGTGCGCCCCGGTCCTCGGTGCCCCCCGGTTCCCCAAGTGCCCTGGCCTTGGAGTCCCCTTCCAGCCTTTGGTGACCCTCCCCTGGTCCCAGGTGCGCCCCATCTCCCCCTTGTGTCCTGGCCCTTGGTGTCCCCGGTCCCCAGAATTCCCCATCTTCCCCATGCACCCCAGCTCCCAGTGCCCCCCC
>NW_020447384.1:35620-41359 GCF_003343035.1 Apteryx rowi | reverse complement strand
GGGGCGGGGGGGGGGGGGCGGTCAGTGCCCTGGAGCAGGGCCAGAGCCTGGGGCAGGCGCGGGCAGGCCGGGATGCAGGGCGCCTGCAGGTTTCCAAAGCATTGGAAGGTGAGCGGAGAGAAAAGCAAGGGCATTTCAGAGTGTTGAAATACCTGCAGTAGCTACGTGCTTTCTGAAAAGAGAAGCTGCTCCTTTGGGAGCGGGAGCGTGTGGGTCTGTTCTCATCTGCGCGCTGCCAAGCCGCTGCAGAATGGGCGCGCAGCTCTGCGTCGGGATCTGCCGGCAGCCCTGRGGCAGGTGCACCGGGGGTGCAGGACTGTCCCTCCGCTAACACGGGTCCTGCTCTGGCAGAGGCCCCGTGCAGCCCTGCCTCCATCGCRGCCAAGGAGACTAGATGCCTCTGTGCCCATCAGCAGCGCCGAGAGGGTATTTCTGGGTACCAGAGAAGCCCCAGAAAAAAAGTGCAGGGTCCCTGGGCTGCATTCGCTAGCCCATCTAGGGAAACAGGCCCTCCGCGCCATGAAGCGAGGCCCTGCGTGGTGGGGGAGGAGGATGCTTCTTGGGGCACAGCGTGTATCCTGGGCGCCTTTGCGCTYTTGGTTCGGCCTTACCGACCCCCGTCTGGCTGCTGAGGGAGGCCATCRCCCTTCTGCCGGGGCGAGGACTGTCCCATCCTCCGCTCTGGTTGTTCCCTCTTAGCAGACTGTCAGCCTCGCTGTGCACCCCTCATCCCTGCCGCCTCCCCGAGCCCCGGACTGGACCCTGCAGAGCCTCCCCGGGCTCACGTCTGCAGCAGGGAGACTGCACCCGCGTGCTGCGCTGCAGCGTCCTCGCTGCTCCCAGCACCCTGCCGGCTCCCGCGGGCTCCCCGCAGGCTCCCAYGGCTTGGGGTGCTGGAACTGAGGTGCAGCGTGGGGTAGGCACGAAACAGGCACCGTTTCCTGATGGAGGACAGCGGTCTCCAGTCCCGCTGGGCTCGTGCTCAGCGCTCTGAAATGAGTTCGCGCTCCTCCAGGACAGGAACGTCATTACGGCGTCGCTTGCTGCCTGCCCTGCTGGGGTGGTGTTATTTCACGGCGGGACGAGATGGCCTTTGCCGCAGCAGCCAGCCGTCCGTGCTGCGTGCAGCCACCGTCTCGCTGCGCCCGTGCCTGGGCRGAGAGACGAACCCCAGCTCCCAAGGGTGCAGGCGCGAGTTAAAGGGCTCTGTCCCGCAGCCCCGCAGCTTGCACCCTCCGTCCGGAGCCCGCTGGCTCAGGGTGGCCTCCGCAGTGCTGGTGAGGAAGGGCTGGTGCTGGGGCTGTCCGGGCTGGAGAGCAAGGGGAGGTGACCACAGTGCCTGCGCGACAGGCTGCTGCGGAGAGGGGGGAATCGGCTGTTCTCCGTGTCTGGAGGACGGCGTGAGTCACGGCCGACCTGCAGCCAGGGACACGGCGGTCGGGCACAGGGAAAGCCTTTCGTGGAAGGGAGGGCTCAGTGCTGGCGGTGGTCACCCCGGGAAGGTGAGGGTCCTTCGGGACGGGGGGCTGAGCAGGTGGGACAAGCGTGTGCTAAGAGGGATGGATGAAGGGCTCATCCTGCCCTGGGCTCTCTCCAACAGCCTGCCCAGACCTGGGCAGGTTTCCACACTTGAGTCCGACCCCAGGAGTGAGGTCCTCTTGCCCCAGTTTCCAAAATCTCCACCTCTGCAAACAGCCTCCCGCACTGCAAAGGGCTCTGCGGCAGCTCCGGTGAGGCTGGCAGGCTCGTGCCGCATCCAGCTCGCGAGAGGCGGCACTGCAGTCCTCAGGGAATTGTCCTCCGTGGATCCCTGGGTGCCGCATCCGGGGGGAAACCCTCGCCCTGAGCCGGGGGCCCCTCCTCGGCCGAGGCCTCGCCGGGCGCAGGCTTTGCTCACGTCTGCCGCGCTGCGTGGCCGGCGCAGCACCCCTTGCCGTGCCGCGCGGTGGGGTCCGGCTCCGTGCCGGGGCCGGTGCTGCCCTCGCGCTCGGGGGGCAGAGCTGGGAGCAGGGCTGCAGCTGGGTGCTCGGCCCCAAAGCGGGGAGGGGAGTYGCGGGAAGGCGGAGGCGTCTCCCCGCAGCCCAGCTCGCGGGTGTCGTGCATTTCCCCCACGGCCGCCGTCAGGGTGCTGTGTTGGGGGCCGCAGAGCAGCTCTGCGGGCTGTGCACCCGGCCGGCGTCCCTGTGCGTGCAATCGTGCCAGACCCGTCATCCCACTGCTCCCGCGAGCTTTGCGCCCGTGCTGAGTTTTGCACAATCCCCGTCCCCCCGCTGCAGCTGGGCTTAGCAGGGACAGGTCTGCGTGTGCCGGGGCTGGGGCAGGCTGCCAGCTGGAGCAGGGCCCGGCGTCCCGCTGCTCTGACCGGTCCTGTTGGTCCCCAGGTCTCCCTGAGGAAGGATGTGGCTGCACGCGCTTGCCGGGGCGCTGGCGGTGCTGGGCGTCGTGGCCGGCACCGACCCCACCGTGCCGCCTCCGTCCAAGGCCTCCATCTTCGCTGACCTGAGCGCCGAGGAGCTGCGGGCCGTGCGGACCTTCCTCATGGGCCGCCCCGAGCTGGGGCTCTCTCCGAGCCACGGCGGGCCCCTGGCCAAGAACAGCATCTTCCTGGTGGAGCTCCTGGCCCCCAAGAAGCGGCTGGCGCTGCGCTACCTGGACGAGGGCGGCCCCGCGCCCCGGCGCCAGGCTCGGGCCGTYATCTTTTTCGGGGGGCAAGCGGAGCCCAACGTCACCGAATACGYCGTGGGGCCCCTGCCCCGGCCCAGCTCCTACCGGCCGCTGCGGTTCAAGGGCCGGCGCGCCATCCCCTTCGCCGCGCGGCCCGTGACCCTGCTGGAGAACGAGCTGCTGCACCGCAAGCTGGTGGAGGCCACGGAGCCGCTGTACCGGCTGCTGCGCGAGTCCACGGGCTTCTGGTACCACAACTGCACCGAGCGCTGCCTGACCTTCTCGGACGTGGCGCCCCGCGGGCTGGCGCCCGGCGAGCGCCGCAGCTGGATAATTCTGCAGCGCTTCGTGGAGGGCTACTTCCTGCACCCCGTGGGCTTGGAGGTGCTCATCGACCACCGGGACACCGACCCCCGGCGCTGGGCCGTGCAGCAGGTCTGGTACAACGGGCAGTACTTCTCCAGCCCCCAGGAGCTGGCCGAGCGCTACGAGCGCGGGCAGCTCGCCAAGGTCCGCCTGGCCGAGCACGCGCCCCGGGAGCTCTTCTCCACCTACGTGCCCCGCGGGCGCTTCGCCACCGGCACCCCCACCGACGTGCATGGGGCCAAGGTGTGCGAGCCGCCGGGCAAGCGCTACCGGCTGCGAGGCAACCAGGTGGAGTACGGGGGCTGGAGCCTGGCCTTCCGCCTGCGCTCCTCCTCCGGCCTGCAGCTCTTCGACGTGCGCTTCAACGGCGAGCGCCTGGCCTACGAGCTGAGCGTGCAGGAGGCCGTGGCCTTCTACGGGGGCCACACGCCGGCCGCCATGCAGACCAAGTACATCGACGCTGGCTGGGGCATGGGCTCCGTCACCTACGAGCTRGCCCGCGGCATCGACTGCCCCGATGGGGCCACCTACCTGGACGTGCACCACCTGTAYGACGCCGACGGGCCGGTGCGCTTCTCCCGCGCCCTCTGCATCTTCGAGCTGCCCACGGGYGTCCCGCTCCGGCGACACTTCGACAGCAACTTCCACGGCGGGTACCAGTTCTACGCGGGGCTGGAGGGGCAGGCGCTGGTGCTGCGCACCACCTCCACCGTCTACAACTACGACTACATCTGGGACTTCCTGCTCTACCCCAACGGCGTGCTGGAGGCCAAGGTGCACGCCACCGGCTTCATCCACGCCACCTTCTACACGCCGCAGGGCCGGCGCTACGGCAGCCGCGTCCACACCCACGTCCTGGGCAACATGCACACCCACCTCGTGCACTACAAGGTGGACCTGGATATCGCAGGTGCAGTCCCTCCGCTACCCCGGGGCCCTCCCCCTGCACCCAGGTCTCCCCCCCCCCGCTCCCCTGGGACGGAGTCTCCACCCCGCCGTCCTCCGGGACGGGTGCTCAAGGGATGATGGAGCCCAAGGACTCAGGAGCACGGTCCACCTGGGGTGATCTGGGCACAGCCTGAACCCTCCGAAGGAGCCCTCCAGGCACGGCTGCAGTTGCAGGATGCACGTGCTGCCCTTGCAGCAGGGCGCTGCAGGGCAGCACGGCTGGCAGGGGCCGGGCGGCTCGGCTCGGCTCAGCTCGGCTCGGCATGCCCCAGGCCCCGCCGGCGCTCACGGCCTCTCCCCTTGCAGGCACCGGGAACAGCTTCGAGACGATGGAGCTGCGCTTTGAGAACATCTCCAACCCCTGGAGCCAGGGAGAGCGCGTGGTGCAGCCCTGGCTGCACCGCCAGCCCCGCCGCAGCGAGCGCCAAGCCGCCTTCCCCTTCGGCAAGGCCCTGCCCCGCTACCTGCTCTTCTACAACCCCCGCCAGCGCAACCGCTGGGGACACCCCCGCAGCTACCGCATCCAGCCCAGCTCCCACGCCGGCCGGGTGCTGCCCCGCGGCTGGAAGGAGGAGAAGGGCATCGCCTGGGGCAGGTGAGGCCGGCGCCCGGCTCTGCGAACGCGGCCCCTTCGCGCTCGCCCCGCGCCGGGACTGGGCTTCGTGGCGGCGGAGCCCTCGCAGCAGTCGGCCGGAGTGTGCTTGCAGCCGGCGCCGCCAGTGTGCGCACGGGGTCATGGGGGTGCAGGCGCCAGCCCCCTTGCAGCAGCACGTCTCGTCCCCTTGCTTCCTTGTCCTCCCCCCTCCCCCCCGCGGGACTGATGCCGGCCCCGGCTCTGCCCGCGCAGGTACCACCTGGCCGTGACGCGGCGCCACGAGAACGAAGCCACCAGCAGCAGCCTCTACACGCAGAACGACCCCTGGGAGCCGCTGGTCAACTTCGAGGGCTTCATCCGCAACAACGAGAGCATCGAGGACCAGGTGGGGCTGGGACGGCGCAGGGCTGCGGGGCAGGTCCGTGGGGCTGGCTGCGATGGGGCAGGGCTGCGGGGCTGGCGGGGGCCGTGGGATGGCTGAAGGCGCTGGCTGGTGGGGCGGGCAGCCGTCTGGGGGGGCCCTGGTCTGGGCAAGAGGTGCTGGGCATGGGGTGCAGCGCAGGTGCAGCACGGGTACAGCGCAGAGCGCAGCGCGGGTGCAGCGGGCCCAGGCCGGCGGGTGTTTCCCACGTGTGTGGCCGGCACCCGCCGACGGCTGCGGTGCCCCACGGCAGGACCTGGTGGCCTGGGTGACAGTGGGCTTCCTGCACGTCCCGCATGCTGAGGACGTCCCCAACACCGCCACCCCCGGCAACGCCGTCGGCTTCTTCCTGCGCCCCTTCAACTTCTTCGACGAGGACCCCTCGGTGGCATCGCGCGGCCCCGTCATCGTCCGGCCCCTGGACCCGGCCGCCTCCCAGCTGGAGATCCAGCGCTGGACGCCCGACAGCCCCGGGCCCTGCGTCTCCCCGGGGCCCTTCACCTACAACGGCACATACTGGCAGGAGTGACCCCCGGCCGGGCAGGGAGGGGACACTCAGCCGCAGCATCCCTGGTGTCCCGACCCCGCTGTGCCCGGCCGGTGCATCCCCAGTGCCCTGACCATGCTGTGCCCAGTTGGGTGCGTCCCCAGTGCCCTGGTCCCTGCTGTGCCTGGCCGGTGCATCCCCGGTCTCCTGTCCCTGCTGTGCCTGGCCAGTGCATTCCTGGTGTCCCGACCCCGCTGC
>NW_020447384.1:33286-34465 GCF_003343035.1 Apteryx rowi | reverse complement strand
AGCAGGGGAGCGCGCAGCAGGCGTGGGGCCGCCCGGACACACGCGCTGCCCCACGGCACCGCGAGCGCGTCCCCGGCCGGCAGGGCCCTCCAGCAAACACCAGGACGAGGACACACACGGAGAACGGCCACCGGCACACGTGCACACGCACACCCCTTGCTGCGGGGGCACACGCATGCACACACACGTGTGCATGCACACGCACTCTCTGCCTCTCTCTTGGAGGAGGGCAGCAAGCGTGTCCGAGCACAACAGGAGCACGCGTCCGAAACACGCGCAGCACCCCCGAGGGGCACCGGATGCAAGTATACGCACGCGCATGCATGCACACCCGCATGCACACGCATGCACACCCGCACAGGCACAACCGCACCGGTGAGTACAGGCACCGGCGCGCAGGAGAGGCACAAACACACGCACACACAGCGAGCACAGGGCAGACAGACCCCCTGCACGTGGGGACACACACGCACACGCACACACCTCCATGCACACCCCACGCACGCTGCCCCCACGCCACTGGCCCGCACCGGCCCCACGCGCGCAGCTGGCCGAGCGGGGCCCGGCCAGGCGATACGTCTAGGGCAAGGAGGTTGTGGGGTCCGTGCCCAGCCGCAGCACTACGAGGAGGAGGAGGAGGGAGAGGCGAAGAGCAGTACACGTCTAACAGTCCTGACAGCCGAGCCCTGGAAAGCGCCGGCGCGGCGGCGGGGCGGGGGGCCCGGGCCCCCGGCCCCTGTTAGGCCAGCTAACAGCGGGGAGCACCAGCGGGTCCCGCTGCCCGGCTCCTCGCGCCCCGAATGTCCGTGGGGGTGGGTGGGGGGACGGCGGCCTGGAGACCCGGGGCGTCCTCGGGATGGGGACGGGGACGGGGACGGGGGGAGGTCTGCATCCTGTCGCTCCGGGCGTCCGGGCCCCGTCCCTGCCCTGCCGATTAACTCCCGGGGTCGGAGCAGTGTCTATGCAGGGTCTGTGTGTCTGGCGCCGCGGCCAGCTGTCCGGGCAGGGAGAGGCGCCGCGCCGCCGCCGCCGCCGCCGGCTCCACCAGCAGCACCACGTCGGGCGGCGGCGGCGGTTCGCCGGGCAGCTCCGGGGCTCGCGGCAGCTCCAGCGGCACCGGGAAGCTGGGAACCTGCGGGAGGAAAGGCGGAGGCTGCGGCGCGGGGCGCAGGATGGGGC
>NW_020447384.1:30316-31938 GCF_003343035.1 Apteryx rowi | reverse complement strand
ACAGGACCTGGGTCGGTGCCCCCGGCACCCCCCGGCAGCCCCCGGCACCCTCGGCATCCCTCACCTTTGTCGGTGCGCCGGCGGAAGGAGAGCTTGCGCTTTCGCAGGCGGTTGAAGCCGCCGTCCAGGTCGTCGCTGCCCGGGGACCCGGGGATCATGTTGGTCTGCAAGGCGGAGGGGGGGGCTGGGGGGCGGCCGAGGAGGGGGCCGGGCAGGGACCCCYGGGCTGGCGGCASCCCCCTCTGGTGCAACGTCCCCCCTCCTGCCATGCAACACCTCCTCATGCTCTGGGATCCGTCAGGATGCCCCGTGCCGAATCCCCACTCCCGGGGCCCCCAGACCCCCCCCCAGCACCCGCCTGGCTCGGCCCCGGCCCCGGCAGGCGCCCCGCGGGCTCTCACATCACGCAGGTTGAAGGTGATCTCCAGGCTGGACCAGAAGTGGTCGGAGAACTCGGGGTACATGTCCAGCACCTCCAGCAGGTCCTCGCGGTGGATCTTGTGCAGGTCGCAGTAGGTCAGCGCCCGCACGTCCGCGTTGGACTTCCCCGGCCGCGCGTAGAGGTTCAGCGGCTCCCCGAAGATGTCGTTCTTCCCTTGGGGGACGAGGCACCGCGGGGATCAGCCCCATGGCTGCACGGCCCCGGCTCCCCCATCCCGGCCCACATCCCGCCGCCGGGGCTCACCCAGGATGGCCACGACCACGTCGCCGCGGAGGATCTCGATGGAGCCGCGGGAGATGAAGTAGAGGGCGGTGAGCACGTCGCCGGCGTGCACCAGCGTGTCGCCGGGGGGCGCGTGCGTGGTCTTGAACTTCATGGCCAGGGCGCGGAGGCAGCCCTTGGTGGCCCCCTTGAAGGGCTTGCAGTTCTGCAGCAGGCTGCGGTTCAGGTGCAGGCAGATGTCGGCCTGCAGGCACTCGGGGAAGCCCTTCAGCACCTGCGGAGCACCGGCGTCAGCGCGGGACTCGGGGCGGCACCGCCGAGCGCGTCCCCCCCCCCCCGGCCGCCGCCGCGGCGCTCACCGCATTCATGTCGATGCCGTTGGTGTAGGACCAGGCGTGCTGGAAGTACTCCTCCAGGCGCTGCCGCAGCGGGTTGGGGATCTGGTGGAAGCGGATGAACTCGCGCACCCGCAGCATCTGGGTGTGGTAGCGAGCCGTGCCCGAGTACAGGCGCTGGATGATGGCCGACACGTTCCCGAAGATGCTGGCGTACATCAGGGCTGCGGAGAGGCGCCGGGTGAGGGGCAGCCCCCCCCGCCCGGCCCGGGACTTGCCCCCGCGCTCGGCATCGCCCCGCAGAGACGGGTCCTGTCGTGTGCACACGCAGCATCACCCCGCAGAGCTGCACCTGCTCGCTCCCACGCACACACGCACACACGCACACACACACACACACACACACACAACGCCACAGGGGTCTCACAGCACTGCACACAGCTGGCTTGCACACACGCAGTTAGCCCACAGACATGCTCTTGCTACATCACACACACACACACACGTGTGCTCACACACACGTGCAGGCACACGCGTGCATACACACAAGTGCATAAGCTCACATATGCAGGCTCATGCTCATACATTCACATGCTCTCACACATGCATGTTCATACACACAC
>NW_020447384.1:11572-28231 GCF_003343035.1 Apteryx rowi | reverse complement strand
GGGGGGCACAGAGCAACCAGGGCGGGGGGCATGGAGCAACTGGGGGGGACACGGAGCAAGCCGGATGGCACGGAGCAATCAGGGTGGGTGTGAGCAGCTCCGGCCAGCCCCATGCAAAGGGTCCCGTCCCCGTCCCTGGTCCCGCAGACGGGCCGGAGGGGAGGTGGGTCCRGGCGCCGCAGCGGGGCAGGCGGGTACCTCCTCAGAGCCGGAGCCGAAGATGAGCAGGTCGAAGGGGATGGCGGCGACCATGTCGATGAGGAACCAGCCCTTGAAGTAGTGGATGGCGATCTTGGCGGGGTGGCTCACCACCTCCTCGTTGGAGTTGACGTAGGTGGTGCGGAAGTTGATGAGGATGTCGATGATGAACATGATGTCCACGATGAGGTCGACCACGTTGAGCGGGCTGCAGGAGTAGCCGCAGTTGCGGCGCTGGGCCTCCTCCTGGTCGTTGAGCAGGAAGGCGGCCGAGTAGGGCGTGAAGATGGCCGTGTAGATGACCAGCAGCAGGATGAGCCAGTCCCACACCGCCTTGAAGGGGCTGTAGTGCAGGATGGTCCATTTGTGGATGCGCGGGGCTTGCAGCTTGTACTCCGGGAGGACGTCGGCGCCGAGCGAGAGCACCTGGGCGGGCGGGCAGGGGCTCAGCGCCCGCGCCATCGCCGGCCCCCTCCAGCACGGCCCGAGCCCTCGGCCCCGGCCGTCCCTGCCGCTCGGGCTCTCCTGCTGCCGGTGGYGCCGTGGAGCATCCCCGGCCGTGCAAGCAGGGGGAAGGGCCGCTCCGGCAGGTCCCACCAGCCCTCGCCTTGCCCTGGGCCTGCGGGCGCAACGGGACGTGCCCCTTCGCTACGCGCGCGTGCCCAGGTGCACGTTCACGCCACGGACACACAGACCGCCCTGCCTGGAATGGCCACGCACGGCACAGCCCCACCGCAGTGCGTCCCCCTCTCCCCAGCTCCCCCAGCACGGGCGGCAGCCCCCGGCTGCACGGCTCCTGCGCCCCGGGGTACAGCAGGGAGAGGCACCAGGGCCGTACGGCTGTGGGCAGGAAGGTGACACAACACAGCCTGGCATGGCACAGCATTGCACGGCATGGTATGTCACAGCATGGCATTGCACAGCATGGCACAGCACAGCAAAAGCATGGCATGGCATGGCACGGCATTGCATGGCACGGCATTGCATGGCACGGCACAGTGTTGCACGGCACAGTACAGCACGGCATGGCACAGCACAGCATGGCACGGCATTGCATGGCATGGTATGTCACGGCACGGCATTGCACGGCACGGCACGGCATGGCACAGCATGGCACAGCACAGCACGGCCTCTCGCTGTTGCACACAGCCCCACTCCCTGCGGCGCAGCCCCCGCCACCTCGCAGAGCAGCGGGACGCCTTGCCCGGTCCCGGCACTGCCTGGACGCTCCTCCGCGCCCGTCAGCACAGGCTGCGCACCCACCCCACGCACGCTGCACCCGCGTGCCCCACGGGCCGGCACGCTGCCRAGGAGGACCCGCACGCTGCTGCGGCTGGAGGCAGGAGCCGTCCCGACGCTCTCCCCCCCCCATGACGTGCTTGGCGAGCCGAGCCGTGTGCCAGCGCGGGATCGCGGCTCAGCTGCTGCCAAACAAGGCCCTGTGGGCGCAGAAGGCGCAGGGTGACGCAGCCACGGGCTGGCACGGGCGCCGGGAACGTCCCCTTGCCAGGATGGCCTTGCACGGCGCCGCGGGGCCATGCTGCCCCCAGCAYCGCGGGCTGAGCTGCGGGGCCGGCGCTGCTCACTGCCGGTCCCCTGCCCTGCACAGGGATGGGACCCATGCAATGGGGYGCAGCAGGGTGCAGCRGGGTGCAGCGGGGTGCAATGAGGCACAGCGGAGCCCCCCCAGCCCCCCAGCTTTGGCAGGACCCTGCTTGCTGAAAGCCCCCCCGTCCTTCCCCTAGGTGGGATGGGCAGCGCTGGCCCGCAGCCGGGGCAGCTCCAGCCTGCGGTGGGAGGCAAACAGGGCCCTGCCCAAACGAGGGCAGCCGTGCAAACCCGCTTTTTGCACGTCCTTTATGCACAGCGGCAGGAGGCACCGCTCCCCTCCCCAGTGCAGCTGCGATCCTGGACCGCCCCGGACGTCACCTGCCCCAGCACTGCTGCCCGCACCCAGCCCTGCCGCGATCCCGCTCCTGCCACCCTCGACTCCCCTCGTCCCCCGCTGCTGCTGGGGTCCCTCCCCGCCAGCCCCAACCCAGCRTCCCCAGGCGGGTGCTGGGGCCCTCGGTGCCACAGAGGGACAAGGTCTGGGCAGGGGCAGCACCTCTGAGCAGGGGACGGGGCTGGGGCCACCCAGCAGACCCGGGCTGGCAGCAGGATCTGTCTGGGCCACAGACTGGGAAGGCTGGTGGGGGGGGGGAGGTGTTGGCACACAGACAAATGGGGCAAAACAGCCCAGAGAAAATGAGGCTGGGAACGGGACCGATCCTGCTCGCCGGAGTGGGGCTCTGGAGCCACCTCAGAGGGTTGACGCTGCGGGATGGACGGTCTCCAGAGGTCCCTCCGTCCGCAGCCTTTCTGGGTTTGGAGGTGTGGGGCGAGGGGCCGGCAGGGCCGAGGAGGCCCCTGATGCATGCACACATGCAGGCACACACATGCACACGCATGCACACGCATGCATGCACACGCACGGCCCATGTGCGGGGAGGCCCCTGCAGCCGGCCCCGGGATGAGCCGAGCGGCGGCACGGCACACGTGTCCGGCCGCCCCAGCACGCCGGCGTGGGACCAGGCCATTGCACGGGGGCCACGTGCATCCCCCCCCCCCCACCCCGGGGCCTGGGCTGCAGCAGGCTGGGGCGCGCGGGCAGGCACCGCCGGCAGCTGCTGCCGTCCATCGCTGCCACCTGGCACCGGGATTAGATGTACCCGCGGCCGCGTGGGAGCCGCGGGCTATAAATAGGGCACCCAAGCCGGGTGGGTACCCACGGGGGAGAGGGTGCTGGGGACCCCAAACGGGGAGCGACAGCCCGGGCAGGGCAGAGCCGCGCTGTGCACCGTGCCGTCCCCGGGCTCAGCTGCTCCGTGGGGCCGGAGCAGAGCCCGCTGCCAGCCCCTTCCTGGGGCAGGACACGGGCCTTCCCCTCGGCACCCGCCGAACCGCTGCTGCAAGGGAGCCCGCACCCCGGCCCCCAGCGCCCTGCAGAGCCCTGGCCCCGCGTGCCCCAGCGTCACCGAGCCCGGCTGCACCGCACACAACCATGCGGCAGGAGACCCGGCCAGGCGAGGAGAGCCCCACGCTCTGCCGGCCCGGCGGGATGCTCCGAGCCCACGGGCACGGGGCGGGAAGAGCCTTGGAGCCAGCAGAGTGTGACCACATGCGCCCGGGAGCGCCGCCCGCGATCCCCCCGTGCGCCCCGGGGACGCGCTGCTCTGCTCCTGCACAAAGCCACCCCCCTCTCCCCGCCGGAGCCTGGCTCTCCAGGGACTGGCCCCTTCCCGCGGCAGGACGCGGGCTGGGGCTGCGGGAACGCGGCACCAACAAGCCCCTTTGCACTGGCTGCCCCACTCGCCCAGCCGCCCGCTGCCCCACAGCTGCCCCATGGCCCCTGCGCACCCGGCCCCTGCCGACCCGCTGGTCCCCTGCGGCACGGCGCTTATCGGCCGACGTCCTCGTACCGCTGCGCTAGGGCGGGTGCAGGGGAGGGAGATGCGAGCGCAGCACCCCCGAACCCCCTCCAGCCCCGGGCGTGGGACCCTGCGCGTGCAGCGCCGTGCACTGGGGACGGCGGGTCCTGCGGGAGCTGCTGACGCCCACCACGCTGCCGGGGCAGAGGCACGTCATGCCCGGCCACCGGGGCCCGGCGAGACGCCGCTGCCGCCCGGAGCCGCGAGCCGCGGGGAGAGGCCGGGCGCCCCGCCGGCGCTGGGGAGCCGAGCGCGAGCGGAAAGCGGCCGGTACCTTCTCCTCCTTGCTGCGCCCGTTGTCGTCAAGGCACAGGCAGGTGCCGCAGAGGGAGACGCCGGGCATGGGTGGCGCTCTGGCCCGGGCGCTGGCGCAGGGGGGGCCCGAGAACTCCTGGAGCAGCTGCAGGAGCGACGCCAGCATCCTCACAGCCGCCCGGGCCGCCGGGCCGAGCCCGTGGTGCGCCGGCGCCGCTCAGCCCCAGCCCCGTGCTTGCAGCTGGCCCGCGGCGCCCTGAGGCCACGGCGCCCTGCCAGCCCGCCCCGTGCCCATCCCGCCCGGCAGTGCCTCCGGCTCCGGGGGCGGCAGGCAGCGTGGCGGGCACCGGGTGCCCCACAGCAGGACAGCGGCGGCAGGGAGCCCCGCTCGGCGGCGCGGAGCGGGAGAGAGCGGCGGCGGCAGCGGTGGCGAGCCGGGAGGAGGGAAGGAGGCAGGGAGGAGGCAGGGAGACACGCACCGCCGGCAGCGGAGAGGAAAATTATTGGGGCGGAAATTTTACCCAGGCTGCCCTGCTCCTGCAGCGACAACAGAGCCCGGGCTGGCCCCCCGCCCGCCTCCCCCTGCCGTTAACCCCTGCGGCACTCGGGGCTGCCCCGGCACGGCCGCCGGCGGGGCCCAGAGCGGGCTGGCAGCGGCGCCGCGGCTGCACGGGCGCAGCGCCAGGCCCCGGTGCCACGGGCAGCAGCGCGGGAAGCGGCACCGTGGCAGATCCCGCAGGTGCCGGGCGGCTCTGGAGGGGGGGGCTCCTGCTCCGGTGGGTGAGCGGTGCCGGCGCGCCCCAGGCGAGGCGGCGGACGAGCCCCAAAGACGGGTCAGACCCTGCTCCTGCTTGCCCAGTGCGTACTGGTGCTGGGTGCGGGTCGGTGCCTGCGTGTACACTGGGAGCTGGCGCAACTTCTGCCCACAGCTGCGTGCGTGCATGTGCACGGCCCCGGTGTGCACGCGGGTACCTGCGTGTGACACCTGCCCACGGCTGCGTGCGTGCACGTGCACGGCCCCGGTGTGCACGCGGGTACCTGCGCGCGATGCCTGCCCACGGCTGCGTGCGTGCATGTGCACGGCCCCGGTGTGCACGCGGGTACCCGTGTGCGATGCCTGCCCACAGCTGCGTGCGTGCATGTGCACGGCCCCGGTGTGCACGCGGGTACCTGCGCGCGATGCCTGCCCACGGCTGTGTGCGTGCATGTGCACGGCCCCGGTGTGCACGCGGGTACCCGTGTGCGATGCCTGCCCACGGCTGTGTGCGTGCATGTGCACGGCCCCGGTGTGCACACGGGTACCCGTGTGCAACGCCTGCCCGCGGCTGCGTGCGTGCGCTTGCGTCTGTACAGCCCTGGCGCGCACACAGGCCGGTGCATCCACGTGCAAGAGACGGGAGACACCGCTCGCATCCCCCAACGCTGAGCCCAAACGCCCCCGCCCCGGCCATCGCCAGGGCTCCCGGGCTGCCACGGGCAGGGGCTGCCTCCCCTTTCCACCCCCCTTCCCAGCCGGCACCGTTTCCCGGGAGGGCAGTGCTGTCTGCGGGGACGTCACCCCCCAGCGCACCGTCCCCAGGTCGTGGTGGCGGGGTGCTCTGCGTGCGTGGCAGCCCGGCCAGCGAGGGGGGCGCGTGGCGTCCCGGCCCTCGCCCCGCCGGAGCCGCGAGCCGGGGCAGGGCAGCGCCAGGGCTGCGCACGCTGCGCTGCTCCAGCGCGCTCCGACTCCCAGCGGGATTTCCCTCCGGCTCCGACGTCGTGCAGGAGGGGACAGGGACGAGGCCACGCGTGGGACACGCAGCGGGTGGCCCTGGCAGCGCTGCCGCCGGGGCACGGGCACCTCAGGGGATGCATGGGGTCACGTGTAACACGGGGTCACATGAGGACATGGGCACCCCGGGGACACACAAGGTCACGGGTACCCTGGGGGCACGCGGGCACCTTGAGGACACACAGGTACCGCAGGGACACATGGGGCACTGGCACCTCAGGGACACATGGGGTAACACGGCCACGGGGTCACATGTACCACGGGGTCACACAAGGTCACGGGTACCTTGGGGGCACATGGGGTCACGGGTACTTCTGCAGCACATGGGGTCACCCTGCTGCGGGCACACAGGGGTCACAGTACCCCAGGGACACGCGGGGTCACAGGTACCCTGGGGTCACATGGGGTCACACTGCCGCAGGGACACACCGGGTCACGGGTACCTTGGGGCCACATGGGGTCACGGGTAGCACCAGGGCACATGGGGTAACGGGTACCTTGGGGTCACACTGCCACAGGGACACACAAGGTCACGGGTACCTTAGGGACACAGGGGGTCACCAGTACCTCGGGGACACACAGGGGGTCACACTGCCGCAGGGACAACAGGGTCACGGGTACCTTGGGGCACACAAGGTCACGGGTACCTCGGGGACACACGGGGTCACACAGCCGCAGGCACACACCCCGCAACACCCGCACCAGCCGTGCCCAGCGCAACAGCCTGCTGCAACAGCCACGTGTGCCTGGCGCTCGCACCACGCAGCACCAACAGGCGCTGCCGCACACACCTATGGCTGCAGCCGGCACGGGCACACACCCGCACCCGACACGGACGCACACGCGGACACCCAGGGCCGACGGGCACGGTGCAGAGCCCCGGCCTCGACTCGCTCGCGCCCAAGGGGGGGATGCACCGGCCCGGCGCGACGCAGCGACGCCGGCGCGACGCAGGCACGCAGCAGGAACCGGCGCGCACGCAACGCGTACCCTGGAGGCTCCTGGTGACACAACACCCATCAGTCACCGTGACACAGATACCCGGCAGTGCCGACGCTCGGTGACACGTACATCCGCCCTGGCACAGACACGCATCACCTCGCGCTCGCAGCCACACAGGCGCCAACACCTCTCACTCGCGGTGACACGTACACCCGACACCTGCTGTGACACAGGCACCTGACACCCAGCCCGCACAGGAGGAGACACCCAGCCCGGCACCTGCCGCGACCCAGACGCCTGCGCCCACAGCGACAGATACCGAGCGCCCGAAGCTCCCTGCCGCAGACACCCCGGCCCGCAGCACCCGCAACCGGGGCCACCGCACCTGCAGGCCACGGTGACACAAAGGGCAACCCGCAGCGGCGGTGACACCAACACCCCGTGCAGCACAACCCAACACCTAGCTGCAGGGTCAGCCCCGCTCAGCACCGCGTGACAAACGCCGCACGCCTCCAAACCAGCAGCTGTCCCTCCCTCTCGGGACGCTTGACACCCCGGGACACAGACAAGCGACACCCAGGAGCCCGACCAACACCTGCAGTCACTGTCACCCAATGGGTGGGTGACCCCCAGCCTGAGACCCCCCTGCACTGACCCAGCAGCCCCAGAGGACAGATACCCTCCGCCTGTGCAGCCCACTGCCTGCAACCACCCTCCACGCCTGCACCGCACACCAGTACTTGCAGTGACACTGTGCACCCGTTGTGAAACAGAGCCATAACCCAGAGCACCCAACACCTGGAACAAGCAGACACCCAACGCTAGCAGTCCCAAACCCTGGTAGAGATGCAGAACCAACCCCTGTGCAGAAACCTGACCCACAGTGACATGGACATCCAACACCAGCACTGACAGATAGCCAACACCTGCACACATAACCTACACCTGCGGTCCCCACACACCAGCACTGACACAGACATCCAACACCTGCACAGATAGCCAACACCTGCACTGGCACAGATACTCAACACCTGCACAGACACCCAACACCTGTGCTGGTGGAAACCCAACACCCGCAAAGGTACCCACACACCAGCACTGACAGATACCCAACACCAACACAGATACCCAACACCCTCTGAGACGCTCGACACCGGAACACAGACACCCAATGCTGACAGAATTACCCAACAGCCGCAGTACCCAAACACCCACAAGCTACCCCACAGCACCCAAGAGCCACAGAGCTACCCAACAACCACAGAGCTACCCAACAGCCACAGCACCCAACACCCACAGAGCTACCCAACAGCCACAATACCCAACAGCCACAGAGCTACCTAACAACTGCAGTGTCCAAAAACCCACAGAGCTACCCAACACCTGCAGACCTACCCAACAGACACAGTACCCAACACTCACAGACCTACCCAACACCTGCAGAGCTACCCAACACCCGCAGTACCCAACACTTGCAGAGCTACCCAACAGATGCAGAGTTACCCAACACCTGCAGTAGCCAACACCTGCAAAGCTACCCAACAGATGCAGTACCCAACACCCACAGAGCTACCCAACACCTGTAGAGCTACCTAACAGGCACAGCACCCAACATCCACAGGATTACCCATCTGCAGCACCCAACACCCGCAGAGCTACCTAATCACCCACAGAGCTACCCAACAGCTGCAGTACTCAGCACCTGCAGAGCTACCCAACACCCACAGAGCTACCCCAGAGCCGCAGTACCTGAACACCAGCGCTGACATGGATGCTCAACGTCCTCCGAGACACCCAACACCAGAACGGACACCAATACCCAAAGCCCGCAGTGACCAAGATGCCCCACAGCTGCAGCAGCCAACACCAGCACAGGTGGCCATCACCGGCACTGACACAAATGCCCAGCGCTGTCATCAACACAGACGCCCCATGCCTGTGTTACCCAAGGCTCAGTCTCCACCGTGGCAGACACTGCGGCAAGCAACCCCGCACAGCTGACACCAGGGACTCCCCAACGCCAGCGCAGCCACACAGACAACGGGGATGGGCGGATGCCCCAGGCCTCGAGGCGACGCAGTGCTCCCGCCACCTACAGCAATGCAGCAGGCAGACACCCGCTGCCTGTGGCGGGGTGGGATGGCGAGCCCCATGACGGGGTGACGTCCCCACGGGGCGGTGCGCCAGCCCCAGCTGACACAGCCACCGAGCAACCCCAGCACCAACCCGCTCTCCACCAACACTGCTCCCAGCACACCACCGCCACGGCACGACCCTTCAGACGGGATGGCCGCAGGGACTGGAGGCTGGGGGACTGCCGAAATGCAGCCGGACTCTGGGGACACGACAGCTGCCGCAACCTCCTGACGCCTCCCCGGCCGGCAGCACCCCCGCAGAGCAGCAGTGCGGCAATACCCCCTTGCCACAACCACAACCACAACCATGCAGCAGCCGCTGCAACAACCGCTGCGGCACAGCAGGCCGGAGCGCCTGAGCCCAGCCATGCCACGGGCAGCTCGGCAGTGCCACAGGGGGGTGGCAGCTGTTCCCCCACAGGGACAGTGATGCCCCATGCCCGCTGCCGTCCTGGCTCGCGGCACCTCGCTGTGCTCGGCAGCCACAGCCCAGCGCCGCTGCTGCAGCCAGGGAGCCGAGCCGAGCTGAGCCGAATCGGGCTGCCAGTGGTGGGAGCCGAGCCGAGCCGGACATGTCTCGCTCCCATGGCGGGCAGGCCTCCGGCCCCACGGGATGCGAATGCCTGGGCCTCCGCGCCCCCCTCCCCGTCCCCGGCGCTGGGCTTCCCCGCCGGGGCGCCCCAGTCCGGAGCCGCAGCCGCCGCCTCCCCTGACCCCCGGCGCGCCCGCCCGCTGCCCCCTCCCCCTGCCGATTTCATTCCTTCCATCCCTGCTCATAAATCAGCTGCTGGAGCTCGCTCCGGGCTGGCTCCAGCCCAGCGGCAGGGAACGGCCCCGGCTGCGGCCCCGGCTGCCGTGACCCCGCGGGCTGCCCCGCGCCTTTCCGCGGCCAGACGAGCAGGGAGCGCCCAGCCCCGCTGCGGGGGGCACCGCCGCCCCCCCCCCCCGGCCGCGGCCGCCCCAGACCCGCCGCCGGGGACCCCGCGGTGGGGACGGTGCCGGGCTCCGCGGGACACGCAAAGGCGGCGGGATGCGCAAGCAGAGCCCGGTCGGGGTCTGCGACGGCTTTCGGAGAGGGGACGCGGGACAGCGGCAGGGGAAGGGGCACAGCTCAGGCGGTGCCAAAACCCCGAGGAGCCGCAGCCGTCGGGGCTGAGCGCAGAGCGGCGCGGGACGGGACGGGAGCCCGGCGCTGCCGCCGCCGCCAGCCCACGGGGGGGGGGGGAGGCGAAGGGACGGGGGGGCCGCGGAGCCGCGCGCGGGACCCCCCCCCCGCCGCGCCCCACGTACCTCCTGGGCCACCAGGCTGGAGATGCGGACGGCGCGGCGGACGCGGGCGTTCTTGCGGTCGCCGTCGGGCCGCTCGCCGCTGTCCCGGCTGCCGCGGGCCATGGCAGCGCTCAGAGCCCCGCTGCCCGGCGGGGGGGGCGCGGGCCGGCCGCCCCCCCGGGGCGCCTCATGCTGCCCCCCAGCCGCGGCTCGGCTCGGCACGGCGCGGCGAGCAGAGCCCTGCTCCGCTGTCAGCTCGGCGCGGCTCGGCGCTGCCGGTCCGGGAGGCGGCCGATGGAGCGAGCGCGGCCAGCCCGCCCCGCGCCCTCCCTCTGCCAGGGGCTCGCTCCCAGCCTGGCAGGCGGCTTCCCTCCTTCCCCGCGGCGCCTCGCCGCCACTCCCCGCGGCTCCCGTCACGCTCCGGGGAGGGACCGGGAACACCCCCCCCCCCCCCCCCCCCGCCGCGGGAAACTGAGGCACGGGGACGGCTCTCCGCTCCCGCCGGCCTCCACGGCACCCGGCGGTGCAGAAACCGGCTCCGCTTCCCGGCCAGCAAGAGCCCAGGAGTCCTGGCTCACAGCCCCTGCTCTACCCACGGGACCCCCCTGCCCACCCAGAGCCAGACCCACCCTAGGACCCGCGGTGCCCAGGACAGAGCCCTAAAGCACTGCCTGCCCCTGCCTGCTGGTGACCCCGCTCGGTGCAGACCCCCATCCCTGGGAGCCCTTGCAGGGACCTGTGCTGCAGGAGGAGGAGGAGGTCGCACAGTGCCATGGGCGCCGGGCAGGGACGAGCCCAAGCCCGAGCCTGGCTGCAGGCTCTGCTTGGCTGCCGCAGGCAGTCCCCGGTTGATTCATGGCACTGCCAGCTCCCAGTGTCCCTGGCAGCCACCCAGCCCAGGCAGGGAGACCCCGCTCTGCATTCCCAATGCCTCCGCTCCCGCGGCACCCCACCGGAGCCGCACAGCGGGGTGCAGCCTGCACCCAGCGCCTCTCCCCAGCCCCACTGGGGGCGACCCGTGCACGCGGGGGCCTCCGCTGCAGCTGACTCGGCACTGATCCAGGGGCTCGGCTGGGCCCGTTCTGGCTGGAAGGGACTTTCCCAAGCTCCCTCCTTCCATCCTTGCACAATCAGGAGCCTCTGAGCCCTGTGCAGCCCCAGCCTGGGCCGGGCTGCCTGGCTGCTCCCATCCTCCCAGACAGACTGTCACGCGAGTCCCAACCCGGACTGCGTCGCAGCGCTGCAGAGGGGCTGGGGATGCGCCCTGCTTGGAGCACACGCTGCGGATCGCTCCGTGGGTGCCTTGCGTCCGAGACCCGCTCCGGTCTGGGCCAAGCAGGGGTTCACACAGCCGGGACGCCGGCAGCGCCCAGCTCCACCAGCAGACCTGGCTGCGGCGAGGGCTCCATGCTGGGCCGGGCTGGGGGCCCCCGAGAGCCGCCCGCATCCCCCAGCTCCCACCCCCAGCTCCCCGTGCTGCAGAGGGGTCTCACGCCTCCGCGCCCTGGCACAGAGCCCCGCTGCACCCCGAGCCGCCACATGCCGCAGCTGGGCACTGGCACGGGGCTCGCCGGGGTGTCCCCACGGGGCTGGCGCAGCACGGCTGGTCGGGGCCGGCTGGCAGGCCCGGGAGCGCGGTGACCTTGACGAGAGCTGCGGGAGCGCGAGGCGGGCGGCGCGAGGGCTTGTTTGGATGCCGTCACTGCGGATGATTCACGGTGCCGCTGTCTGGAAGCCCCGGCCCCCCCCGGCACCGCCTTCCCGCCCAGCCAGCTCACCGTGCCCTGAGTTATGGCTGCGCGAAAACGTGCTCGCGTTGCCCTGATTGCACCGTCCCTCCCGTGCGCAGTCTGCCGTCTGCTCACGCATGCAGCCTCCATCCGCCGGGACAGCCCGCGCCCCGCTGCTCGGGGGCCACCTGCACCGTCCCCGCGGCCCCGGCACCCCGGGGAACCCGGCCCTCGCTGCCCGGCTCTGTCCCACCTGAGCCGCAGCAGAGACATCCCAGGGTGCCGGATCCCATCGGGCCAGGCCGGCACCAGGGAACAGCTGACCCCGGCGAGGGGCGCAGCGCTCCCTCCGGCACCTGGGCACCCCGTCCGAGGCGGGTGACACTGGCAGCTGTCGGCAGGAGGGGATTACCGAGGTTCGGAGCCGGTGGCCGTCTCCCCGCACAGCAGCGGCGGCAGCAGCAGCAGCAGCAGCCACCACGGCATCGGAATTAATTACACAGCAAAGGCAATCAGGATGCTTTGCTCGTTAGCGCGCTGGAGAGGAACGGGGCTGGCCAGCCAGCACTTTGCAAGGGATGGGGAAAGGAGCGGCGGAGGGGGGGCCCCAGGCCTGCCCTGCACCAAGACGCTCAGGAGCCCGCAGGGCCGGGGTCTCCCCTCCGCCCGGGGCAGCCAGGCCTTGCAAAGGGGTCCGCAGCCCGTGCACGGGGAGCAGAGGCTGCTCCGGCACCGCGCTGGACGGGGCTGGGTGCCTCCGCCGGGCTCAGCTGGCGCCAGCGCTGCAGGAGCGGAGCCTGAGGGTCCCCAGGCAGCACGGCCCGGTGCTCCTCGCGCGGGGGCTCGCTCCCGAGCCGGCCCCTCCACGTGTGCGAGCGCACGCGGGGCACAGAGCACGCAGCCCCGCGGGGAGCCGGGCCGCTCCAGGAGCCCGAGCAGGCGCAGCGGGGGCAGATGCACCCCACGGCTCCCACCCCTGCCGCCCACCCCGCCGGGAGAGCGCCGGCACGGGGCTGCTGCCGTGGGGCCGCACAGCCCCCTCTCCCCCCTGCCCAGGCCGCGGCCCCCGCGGCCCTGCGCCACCCGGATGCACCCTGCCTGCCAGTCCCTCGAGCCCATGTGCGGTGGCCGGCGAACTCGGCAGCTTTAACTTCATTAGCGGGAGCGGGGATCAGGGTGCAATTAAGCAGCAGCAGCAGCAGCCGCCGGCTCCCCGCGGCCAGATGGCCGTTACACAACGTGCGCAGGATTAGCCGCAAGCGCCGGCTGCCCCCGCGGGGCAGGGGCCGTGCCGGCACCCCGCACCCGGCACGCACCCCGGAGCAGCACAGGGACGGGGCTCCGGCAGGGAACAAGGGATGCCGCTGCCCTGCAGGAGAGCACGGTCCTCCAGGCACCGCTGTCCCCAGCCACAGCCCTCCCCGTACCCCCGATCAAGGCACGGCCAACGCGGGATGAACCACAGCGGTTGGGGCAGAGCCCCTCCATGGCGAGTGATGACCAGGACGACAGCCCACCCCCAGCGCTGGGAACAGCCGCTAACACCCTGCACATCGCGCCAGCCTCAGCCTGCCGTGCCCGAGCCACCCGGCTGCGCAGAGCGTCCCGGGACGCCAGCCGTGTCCTGAGCACCATCCTGCAACATCCAGCACCATCCTGCAACCCCCAGCATCACCCTGCAGCCCCCGGCACCACCGTCCTGCAACCCAGAGCACCTCGCAGGCTCTGGCCACGTGGGCACCATCCTGCAACCTCCAGCACCATCCGGGAATCGTTGGCAGCCAGCTGCAGCAACGAGTGTCCTGTGGGCTCTGCCAGGCCCTGAGCACCGCCCGGCCTCCCCCAGCAGCCGGCCGCAGCGCGGAGCGCCCCGCGGGCTGGCTCACCTACCTGGGTGACCTTCTCAGTCACGTTGTGCGTGCGATCTTTCAGCTTGGTGGGGGCGATGATCTCCTTCTCGCTGGACGGCGCAGCCAGGAAGGCGTCTGCCTTGAAGTCCACAAAGTTGAGGGTGATCTGGGGGATCTTGCTGATGGCCCGGTACCGCATGAGGTCCGAGTCGGAGGTGGAGTTCAGCAGGGTGCTGCGGACGTTGTTCATGGCCCCTGGGCAGGGGAGGCAGTGTCACCCGGGGGGCCCCTCCCGGGGAACGCGCAGCAGAGCGGGGCCAGGCACAGGCGCCGCTCCTGGGACCGGGCAGGGCTGCTGCAGCCTCCGACATTACCGGGCCACCGCCGTCACCAGGGCCGTGGCCCCAGTGTCCCGCTGGGCCGGAGCGGGACACATGTCAGGGCCCTATGGCAGGACAAGGGGAGCAGGCAGCGGTGCCCTGGGGTGGGGAGGGATCTGCTAAGACAGGCGCTGCCGGACAGCGAACCAACCACTTAATATCATTTACCGTTAATATAATTATTTTCCCCTTCCCTAATGCGCTTAGCAGGAACAGGGGGTTAACAAGGCAACTGCTGCCCGTTTCCTTTGTTGCTGAGAGGATTCGGGGGCCGGGGGTTACGGCAGGCGGTGGTGGGTGCTGCCCAACAGGCGAGCTCACTCGTCCAGGGCCGGCGTAGGGGTGGGTGCCAGGCGGAGGGCTGCGGAGCTGACCCCCCAGTCCACACGCGTGCAGGGCGAGCGAAGAGCACGGCACCAGCTCCGGAGATGCCCGCAGCACAGAGCATTACAGCAATGAGGAGCCTGACAGTGACGGACGCCCGGAGCTGCCCCGGTGCCATCCCCATCCCGCGCGCGGCAGGGGAAGTAGGGCAGACTGCGCGGCTCGGCTGGCGCCCGGCCAGGCTGCCTTCATCCTCCCACCCTTAACGAGCCGCCGGGGGCACCCCTCCTCCTGGGGCCAGCACACGTGGCAGGTCAATGCGGCTTCGGCTGACAGCTGCCGGGGCTGCCTCCACGCCAGGAGACATCGCTCACCCTAATGAGCTGCCAGCCCTAATGACTGCACCCCTGGGCTGCAGCTACCTGGCTGCAGCATCTGGGCCCCGTGCCGTGCCCTCCTGCGGCTGCCACGGCAAGAGCTGCCGCCATGGGGCGGAGCGGGGTGAGGAGCCAGCCCGGGGACAGGGTGCATCCAGCACCCACTCCCAGCACTGTGGTACACCGAGCTGTGCAGCCAGCATCAGCGCAGGGGCTGCAGCAGGGCCCTACGCGGGTGCTCGTGCCCGCTGCAAGCCCAGGACCTGCCCCAGCGCCCGCGGTACCGCGCGCCCGCCTGCCCCGCGCTACCTGTGCTGGAGCCCCGGTGCATGCTGGCGCCCGTGCTGGCGTGCCGGTTGTGGCACCGCTTGTCGCTCTCGCCCTTCATGGTCTCAATGTCGTCGACGGAGGAGGCCCGGCGGACGCTGTGGAAGCTCTCGCGGGAGCGGCTCCGCGTCAGGCTGCAGTTGGAGAAGGAGGCGTGCAGGTTGAGGCGGTCGGCGCGGGGCGAGGAGTGGGTGACGGGCGGCTCCACGCGCCCCTCCGCGTTGCCCTCCTCCAGGTTCATCAGCGCCTTCTGGTCCTCGGGCTGGGAGCAGCCCAGGCAGCTGTTCTCCAGGGACGAGGTGGCCTCATCGGGGGCCGACTCGCTGCTGTGCTTGGAGAAGTCCACGATGACGGCGTCGGGGGGCTCCTGGGGCAGGGACTGCTTGCTGGCCGTCAGCGCCAGCAGGGCCGGCAGCTTCAGCTTGAAGGACTTGCTGCGCCCTGGCAGGAGCAGAGGGCAGGGTTAGAGCTGTCTCCAGCCAAACCAGCCTCAAAGACGCTGGCTGCAGGCTCGGGGGGGAAAGCAGGGAGCCCTGACCCTGGGACCTGCTGTGCTTTTCTCCCATCCACAACCGGATGCGGTTGGAGACAGGGCAGAGCCAGGGACCCGGTGCCCGATACCCTAGGACCATGGGTGGTCTGCACAGCCAGACCCCAGCAGGACCCAAAGGAGCCCCCAGCGCTGGCACAGGTTCCCCTGCCCATGCTGCACATCCCATGCTCCAGCACCGGCCCTACCTGCGGGGAACCAGTTGGTGGGGGTGACCCAGTGGTTGGTGTCCTTATCGGGCGAGCCCAGGCACTCCTTCTCCATCACCACCTCGAAGTTCAGGATGAACATGATGACGGCCCCATCCTCGTTCTTCACCGGCACCACGTCCACCAGGCACAAGAAGCAGCTGCCTGCAGGGAGGGCAGAAGCTCAGCCCCAGCCGCTGACGCTCCCTCCCACACGGGGCCTCCGCCTGCCCCAAGCTGGCCCGTGGGGCAGGGACGCTGCTGCTCTCCAGGAGCGCCGGCCACGCTGCAGCAACCTGCCTCACCAGGAGGGAAACTGAGGCACGAAAGGGTTGGGCAGGCCCCATTTCCCTGGCCAGCTGGCACAGTCACAGCGGCAGACACTGCAGCGTGGGGGGAAGGGGCTGGTGCTGTGCCCTGTGCTCAGCCTGGCCCCCCCCCCCCCCGCACGCCCCAGGGGCTCTGCTAGGAGACAGGGGCTGCTTGTGGGGCTGGGCGATGTGGGCAAGGGGCACATCCGTGCCTGGGGAGGGACCGCTACTTCCACCCTGAGTGGGGTGTGCTAGAGCCAGGCTTAAGCCGATCAGGGCATCTTAACAGCTGCAGGGTTAATCCTGCTTCCTGCAGCTGGACGAGCAGGCACTGGGGAGCGAGGGGGGGCAGTGCTGGGGCAGCATCCCGCACCCGGCCCCAGCGCCCTGCGTGAGCCAGCACCCCTCGCCCTGGCAGGGGGGTCACGCATCCGCCCCCCACCTCCGGGGCCGCCGTGGGGTGGGCCTCTGCAGCCCCACGACGCAGCACCCCCCGGCCCCGTCCCGCTGCCCGAAGCGGCCCCCCCAAGGCGGAGCGGCCCAGCTCACCCCCCCCCCGGCAGCAGGCAAGGAGTGAGGGAT
>NW_020447384.1:2291-9153 GCF_003343035.1 Apteryx rowi | reverse complement strand
CACCACACCGCACGGGCACCCTGCACCGCGCCACGCRGCCTGCACCACGCGGCTCTGCACTGCCCATCCCGCGCCACTCCAGACGCCCCACGGCACGTCCCACCTCGCCCAGGCTCCACACGCTGCCCCAGGCACTGCACACTGCACCGTGCACACCGCACCACACCGTATACCCTGCACTGTGCACACTGCACCATGCTGGGCACCCCCCACCACACTGCACACCCCCCACAGCACTGCGCTGTGCACCCCACACCCTGCTCTGCACACAGTGCACCCCGCGCCATGCAACCCACGACCCGTACCACGCTGTGCATCCCACACTGCGCCACGCTCCCCACACCTTGCAGCACGCACCCCGCCATGCCGTGCATCCCACACACCCCGCGCTGCGCAGCATGCAGTGTGCGCTGCGCTGTGCGCCCCGTGTCCTGCGCCCCACACCCCGCAATGTACCCCACACTGTCACTGTGCACCCTGCACTGCACCACGCACTGTGCCCTGCAGCCAACACCATGCATGCCTCACACCACAAAATGCACAGCACTGCACCCCCCAGCGCTGAGCTGCGCAGCCCCCTTCCCAGGGCACTGCCTCCCCCGGGGGCTGCACACCAGCAAGGGTGCCCAGCCCAGCCAGGGCACTGCCCTGCTGCTGCAGCCTCCMCGCCGGGGACACCCCACACACGTCACCATTGCAGCGCCGTGGTGGCCACACGCACAGACCCGCTGGGCCCCCTCCTGCACTGCGCCTTGACGCTGTGACCCTAACACGCATGGAAACCCCGGACGCGTCACCACTTCACATTACCCCACGCACAAACCCACGGGTGTCCTCTGTCCTGCATGGCACCCGAGAGTGACATCCTTGCAGGACACCCGCCGGGTGCAGGACACCGGCACCCAGCGCCACGGCCGCAGGGCATCGCCGTGCCGTGCCGACCTGCCGCTGGGACCCAGCCAGGGCAGCAGCTCTGCAGAGCACCCTGCGGAAGCTCCCCACAACAGACCCCTTGCCGCAGCAGCCGGGAGCCACCAGCTCCTTCGCACCCCGCTGCTCCGTCATCCTCACGCCCCGGCGGTGCGGCAAGGGCAGGAACCCCGGCGAGGCAGCTCCCGAGGCAGCAGGGCCRGACCGGGGCACCGCGGAGGAGGCTGACGTGGCCGCGATGCTCTGCGCACTAGCCCTCCCCGCCAGCGCYGTGCAGGGACGTGGCTCCCAGAGCCGGCACGGCTGCCAGCATGGCACCCACGGGCAGGGCTTGGCAGGCCGGGGAAGCCCTGGGAGCRTGCAGGGAGGGAGCCGCTCATGGAGAAACACCAGCCTCTGCCGGGCAGGCTGGGAAGGGCCAATCCTGCCGGCTCCTTGCACTCCCTCCTCCAGCGCCCAGCTGACTCGCGCTGGCACTGTCCTTGCACGCAGCCCTTGTCCGTGACATGCTGCCTCGGGATTTGCTGGCAGCCAGTCCGGACCCCACGTAAGCCGATGGGTCAGCGCCGGCAGCAGGGGCTCCCCTCCGGACCTGCCCTCCCCGCTGCAGATGCCATGCACAACAGCACAGCAGCGGCCCCGGAGATCCCAGGCCGCCCAGCACAGACATCGCTCCCACGCTCCCCCCGGCACTCTCCCGCGCCTGCCGTGACCTTTCTGCCGTCCCCAGCAGTTTCGGGGCCATGGCAAGGCTTCATAAACAACATAGTTCAAAAACTAATAACTGCACCAGGGACTTATCAACGCTGCAGGGATCAGCTGGTTCCCGACAGCCTAGCGAGACCAAACACGGCACAAAAACATCGCCGGCAGCAGGCCCCGGAGCTGTGTCAGGACAGCTCCCCGCCGAGCGTTTCGGGGGCTCCGGCACGGCGGCAGCGGCCGAGCCCAGCGGCGCGCGCGACCTTGCAGTCTGGAGCGGGAGGAACGGGGTAAAACGCTGCAGCACGAAGCACAAGGTCGCCGGCAGGGGATCGGCAAGGACGGCCGCGCCGCGCAGGGCTGCGCCCAGAGAGGCCGACAGCAGCGGGTGCAGCGGCAGGGTCTGCACGTGGCCCGGCAGGGCCCAACCGGCTGCCTTCACCCGGGGGATGAGGACGAGGGCGCGGGCCAGGCACGAGGGACGCGGCTCCCCTGCGAGTCACACCGCGACGGGGCTCAACCCCGCCAGGACCATCGGCTTCCTGCTGTGCAGGGCTGAGCCGGCTAACCTAGGCCCTGGCTTAGGCCAGCGTCCAGCACATCCCGACACATCCTGACACATCCCATCCGGAGCCGTTTTGCAGGCCAGGGCTGCCCCCGGCTATGTGGTGGGGCAGGGGACGCCGGCGCAATGCCACGAGGGACCAAGGACACGCGGGGCAGGAGGTGCCGGACGGGGCTCCCGCGGCTCTGCTCCGTGCCAGCCTCCCGCAGAGCCGCGCACGGGGCTGCACAGCTTGGAGCAGCCGCGACGGGACCCACAGGGCCGGCGGTGCATGGTGGCAGCAGCCGGCAGGGCAAGGTGTGGGGACCCCCCGGACCCCCCGCCCGCACGCCCACGCGCAGCCGCCCCATGCCAACCCTGCGTGGGCGCGCGAGCCTCCAGCAGCAGCAGCAGGCAGGCACCGGGTGCTGTGGCAGGGAAAGGCGGCTGCATCCCCGCGGCGTGCCAAGCAAGCGCCGCTCGTGCCAGGAAATACCGCGCGGTGCCGCGGCTGGCGCAGGGCTGAGCGGCTGGCGCAGCAAGCCCGGCACACAGCACACTCGCGCCGAGAGTGTCGCCTGCAGCACGGCGCTGGGCGGGCTGCACCACAGCCGCAGGGGCGGCGGACGGCAGAGGAAAGCCTGGCTCTGCCYGGCCGGGGGGTGAGCAGAGGGGCCCCTCTGCCCGCGGGCTCCCCACTGCGTTCATCTCGCTCCCACATCGCCTGGCACCTATTGCAGCAGTGCGGCCCRGGCGGCCGCTCCGGTGTGCCGGGTGCCGGCCGTGCCGGGTGCTGCGGAGGGGACAGCAGCCGGGAGAGCTCCCCAGCAGGGTGCCGGGCTGATCCCTGGGGCTGGGGGTCCCCGGGGCCAAACCACAGGGTTGCAAGGACAGAGGAGGGTGGCCGGAGCCTGCGGCAGCCACAAAACGAGGCCGTGGCAGCAAAGGTGCCGGGCGCAGGGGTGCTGGCTGCCGGCACCACGGGTGCAAGCTCTGCACATCCGCACTAGGGCGGGCGCACGTGAGCATGCCGCGGCTCCGCTGGCACCACGGGATCCTGCGGCGTCAACACCGGCAGCCGCCGCGTGAGGCTTCACGGGTGTTCCTGCAGCGTGCGTGCACAACCGGGGCCGGGGCCAGGACGGCCGCACCGCGTGCTGCGCAGCCCTCGTCTGCACCCCGGGGCCGGGCGTGAGGAGCTTCGGCCACGCTGCCCCCTGTCACCGTCCCTGCAACGGGGGGACAAGCGCGCCTGCGCCACGGCCAGGGCTGGGCACCGGCCACGGGGAGACTCGCCAAGGCCGCGGCAGCCCTGAGAGGCAGCGCGGACCCCCGGCGTGCAGCCCACAGCTCCCCGGCAGCACCAGCAACCAACCCCGGGAGACCCCACGACCGGGCAGCTTTCCTGGGTGTGGGAAAACCCCATATCCCTGGGGGATGAGACACCTCCGGAGAGATACCCGCCCCCCCCGGCCCCAACACCAGGTGAACCAGGCTCCCTTCGGGAAGCACCTCCTGTCCCCGACCCCACAGGGGACCGGACGCCCCCGGGGAGCAAGCGCCCAGCTACAGAGCCCTGTGCGCCGCCCCACACCTCGGAGGAGCCAAGAGCCCCCCAGGCGCTGGAGATGCTCCCTCCGGCGCCCCCCCGGCACCGCACACCGGGACCCTCCCTGCCCCACGGACCGGAGCCGGGGGCCCTCGCCAAGCCCCGCTCCCAGCGCCCCACGCCGCAGGCGCCGGAGGGTCCTTGCGGAGAGGCAGGGAAGGGTTAAAAGGAGCAGCTCCCCATACCACGCGGCACCACGCTGCTCCCGTGGCTATAAATATCCCAGTCGGAAACACCGCACTCCCCCAGAGATGCAACACGGGCAGCGCTGCGGCGGCAGCACGAGCCTCCCCCGCCGACACCGGGCCACGCGGCCGGCGGTGCCCAGCCCACGCCGGCACGCAGGGGGAAACCCGGCACCGGCTGCCGCCTTCACGGGGGACCCCGGGGACGTCCCCGGCCCGGCGGGGGAAGAGCCAGGTCCCGGGCTGGGGACACCCTCCCAGCCACGTCCCCTTCTGCAAGGGGCCACCCCGGCCCTGCGGCTCCCGTCTGCTCAGCCACCCCCCTCCCCCGGGCCCCCCCCCCAAAAGCTCGGACCCCACCTCGCTGGGAGGCTCCAGGCCTCGGGGTGCCGATGCAGGGACTCGCCACGGTCCCCTGCCTCCCCCAGGGCTGTCCCCCCCCCCCGGGGCTTGGTAGGGAGGACGCCGCAGGATCACGCCAGCAGCCCCCGTGCCCCCTTGCAGCCCGGCTGCGGCAGCCCCCGGCCCTGCCCTCCAGCGTGGGCGACCCACAGCGAGCGCGGGGTTGGCCTGCCCCACTGCACGGGCGCCCACRCCAGTCCTCATCCAACCCCGCTTACGAGGGGGGGCCAACGCAGTCCTGGCGCCGCCGGACGCCCCCGCCTCGTGCCCGCTGCCCTTTGCAGCACCACGGAACGGAGCAGAGCGTCACAGCACTGCCCCATCCCCATGCTCCCCCCTGCGTGGCCCCAGGGCAACCCCCCCTCGTCCCCGGGGCACCCAGGACCTCCCGCTTCCTCCRGCCCCTCCGCCGGGGCCGGCTGTCCCACGTCTCATTCCTCAGCCTGTCTGGACAGGCTGCGCTGACACTGCCCAGAGCCCCAGCGGCCCGGAGACACGAAGCATATACAGCTGTCAGCAAGACGGTCCCGCTGCCAGGGATCCCGCCAGCGCCTCGGGGCTCCACCGGCACCTCGGCCTCGGCCGGCTGGCGATTCCCAGCGCGCGCGGCACGGCCACGTGCCGCCAGGGCCACGGCCATTGCTGCGCCCGCACGCCCTGCGCAGCGTGGACCGTGCCCCTTCCAGAGCCCCGGCTGCCGCGGCCGGAGGGGCCGGAGACCAGCCCTGCCCACGCGCAGACCCCTGGAAAGGGGGCTGCAGATCTCTGCCGCCCCCGAAGCCCCAGCCGGCCTTCCCGGCTCCGTGCTGGGAGCTCGCGCCCTCCCACCAGCCCCGGCAGCAAGGAGACATGGGAAAGCCCAACAGCAGGGAACATGAACCCGATTCCTCCCTCTCYGCTCGGCGCAGCCAAGACAACAGAGGCTGGGCAGAGCCAATTAGCAGAGCACTAACGAGGGCTCATAAAGCGCTGGCCGGCTCGGGCGAGGCGGCTGCCGGGGCTGCGGGCAGGAAGCAGACACACGCTGCCTGTGCCCCCGCCAACGCCGGGCACTGCGCGCGCGGGTCCAAAGGGCGCCGGCAGCCAGACGCGCTCTCCCAGCCCGGGCAGCCGCTGCAGCCCCCGCTCAGCCGCAGCTCTCCTGGCCGTGCCGGGCGAGATGCCACCCGGAGCCCGGCTGCAGCAGGACGGAGCCCCAGCGGGGTCCTGGGTGTCCCACCGCGCGGGAGAGTCCCCCCACGGCTCAGCCCCCCCCCAGTCCCCAACCGCCCCAGCTCGGCCCCCTCGACACCACCCGCCCGAGGCCGGGCGAGCGCGGGAAGCGCTCCGGAGCCAGCGCCTCGCCGGCTCCACGTGGCGTTCCCCGGCAGAGCCGCCGCCGGGGCCGGCAGCTGGGAACCAGCTTTGTTTACTCTGCTTGCCGGAACCGGGGCCGGGTGATGAGAGCCGGAGACAGCTGCCGGCGAGAGCCGAGACACCTGGCGCGCGGGACCCAGCTCCTCCCCGGGGACGCGCGGGGCCCGCAGCGCCGGCCGCCCTGCCGCCGCCTGGAGAAGGGGCCGTGGGGGCTCTGCAGCGCCCGCGGAGCCCCGGCCCCCGCCGCCGGCTGCCCCCCTGCCACAGGGCAACACGCACTGCAGGGCCAGGGGAGGCCGTGGACCGGAGCCCAGGCGGTGCCCAGCACCGGGGCATCCAGCACCMCCAGGAGATGGGCACGCCGGGCAGCTGCCGGCAGGGCGGGAGACATCCCACGCCGGCGATACTGCAGGGCAGCCTGTGCACGGGACACGGCGYGAGCTGCCCCCTCCCTCTGCCTGCATCCAAAGCAGATCGTCCCAGGAGCGCTTCCCTGCCCTCCGCTCCCTCCGTCCTGCCCCCGGGCAGCACCGCAGACCCTGGTGCGCCGCTGCTCCCCGGCCTGGCTTTGCCAGCTCCCAGGCAAGGCACCGCGGAGCCAGCAGCCCCTGGCCGCCCCCCGCCTGCCCCAAGCCCAAGGCAGGGACGCAGCCCTGCTCGCAGCCCACGACAGCTGCCATGGGCCCCTGCGGACGGGGCGCCCGTGCGGCAGGACGGAGCCTCCCCCGGCAGGGCTCCCGCGCAGCGCTGCCCTGCGGCGAGCCCGCACCAGCCGCCGGTGCCAGCCCGGCCCCACGCGCTCGGGCACCGCGCGCCACCCACGGCGCGGCGGAGCCTGGCACCGCTGATGGATGGACACGGCGTGCAGGCCCGCCTCGGCACGCCACTAACTCAAGGGTCTGTCTGCCGGTGACGGACGGCCGCCTTCACGCCCGCGCAAATAATCGTAAATCTCCGCCGGCTGCGGCGGGAGCGAGCAGGGAGGTGCTCCCTGCCACGGCGGGGTGTCTGCACGCACAGCCGCCTCCCGGGAGCTGCCACGGCCCCAGCACCCCGTGCTGCAGCCCCAGACACACGTGGGGTGCTGCAACCCGCCGCGCGGACCCAGACCCTTTGCAGGCTCCTCCATCCCCC
>NW_020447384.1:0-2143 GCF_003343035.1 Apteryx rowi | reverse complement strand
GCCGCGTCCCTACCGTCCTTGCGGTAGAAGCAGATCTCCACCTTGCGCTCCTCAGAGCCCAGCAGGGCCTGGGCGATCTGGGCGGCCGCGCTGCGCTGCGTGCGGGGCCCGTAGAGGAAGTCGCAGGTGCACGGCTTCTGCATGACCTCGGCGCGCGTGTACCCGCAGAGCTCGCAGAAGCCATCGTTGCAGTAAATCACCGCGCAGTTCTCCACCCGGGCGTTGGCGATGATGAACTTCCGGCCTGCGGAGAGGCGAAGGTGAGCCGCTGCGCCCGGCCGCCGTGCCCCACGGAGAGCCCTCGCAAGCCAGCTCCCGGCACGAGGGGTCTCTTAATGACCGAACCCCCGGGGACCACGCACACAGCGCTGGAAGGGCCCCGYGGAGCCTCGCACCAGCTCGTCCTCCGAGCCCTGCACTGACCCTGCCGGTYCAGCCTGGAGGGCAATGCTCAGAGCAGCTGGCACCTCGACACCCTCCTTAGCAGCAGGGACCCAYGCCAGCCCCGCACCCGTGCGGAGAGCACCTCGGCACCCGAGAGCAAAAGCTCAGCCTCTGCCAGAGCAGCCCTGCCCAAAGCATGAAGCCCCTCGCCACCCCGAGCCCACCCGGCATCTCTCCGAGTTTCGCCATGCCTCCGCGCCTCAGCCTGGCCCCGCGCACTCTCTCCTTGGGCCACCTTTGGGCAGCGCTCGCCCGGGCCCAGCGGAGCAGGAATATCCCTGCCGCCGCTCTTCCAGTTCTGCAGAAGGATGCTCTGGGCCTGTCCCTAGAAATGCAACAAGGAGCATCCCCCCCACCCCCCCGATCAACCCAGCGCAGGGAAAACAACATCCCTGTGCCAAAATCTGAAGCCTGGACACCAGCTGCAAGGCTCTTGCCCGCTCCAGAGCGCAGCGGGTTCAAAAGGCCGCAGGGCTGGCTGGGATCCCCGGGCCAGCGAGAGCAACAGCCATGTCGTGTAAGCCAACAGCTGAGGCTCCATCACGGAGCAGAGCGTGCTGGAGCCCCTCCGTCCGCACCTCGGGGCCCGGTTAGGCCCGCTGCGCGAGGCGCTCGGCCCCCGGCCCAGGCGGCCAACCTCCCGCCGTGGGGCAGAGCCCCCAGAGCACGCCCAGCCCCGGGGCAGCCGGCCCCCAGCGCCCACCGACGGGCGTGGGGATGGGCGCTCGCGGGAGCCGCAGGTGACCRTGACACTGCTGCACCGGCCCCAGCGCGCGCAGGGCCCCCGCCAGCCCCACGCGCGCTCATCACCCGCGCCGCCCCGCCACCCCCGAAGCGACGCGCACCCACGTTCCCCCAGGCCTGACTCCCCGTGGCAGCCTATATACCCCCCCACCAGCCGATCCTGCTGCGTTGAGCGTGGCCCCCACACCAGCGCACCCCCTCCCCAGGCTCCGGCCAGGCCAGACCCCGGCGGGCAGCACAGGGCCACCCCTGCGGCCGAGGGCAGCAGCCCCACAAGGGACACAGCCAGGGGTCCCTGCCTCAGTGCACAGGCCACCCCCAGCCCCAGGGCACCCCCAGTTCCAGTGCACGGGGCATCCCCACCCCCGGGGGCACCCCCAGCCCTAGGACACGGCCTGTCCCTGATGCATCAGGCACCCCAAGTGCTGGGCCACCCCTGGCCCGGGCACCCCCAGCCCCAGGACACCAGGCACCCCCCACCATGGGGCAGGACCATCTCCAGTGCATCAGGCACCCCAAATGCCGGGCCAGCCCCAGCCCTGGGGCACTGGGCACCCCCACCTAGGTGCACCCTCAGCCCCAGGACATGACCATCCCCGGTGCATCGGGCACCCCGAGTGCTGAGCCAACCCCAGCCCTGGGGCACTGGACACCCCCACCCTGGTGCACCCCCAGCCCCAGGACACGACCAACCCCGGTGCATCAGGCACCCCGAGTGCCGGGCCACCCCCGCCTCGGGCTACCCGCACCCCAGGACACCGGGCGCCCCCTCCCCGGGTCAGGGCCATCCCCGGCGCATCGGGCCCCGCGCACTTACTCTGCCCCTCGAACTTGCGGATGATGGTGTCGAGGAAGGTGTTCTGGGGGGCGACGTGCCCGCGGCGCACCGGCATGGTGCCCAGCCCATGGGGGGGAGCGGCCGCCGGCGCCGCCGCCCGCTCCGCTCCGCTCCTCC
>NW_020447383.1:111747-129592 GCF_003343035.1 Apteryx rowi | reverse complement strand
GGAGGGACCTTTTCTTGTCTTGCTTACCACAGACACTGCTATTCGTACCGCAGAGCGAGGATGGACACATGCCAGCAGAATTAAAGGACCGATCTCAGAATCATCGTGGGAAGCCTTTGGAAACCCGGACAATTTAAAAGTAACCTTTAAGAAGAAACCTAGAAACCTCGATAAGTGAGACCACATTTTGTAAAACCCCACATTGTATTTGTTATCSCTTTGTGTGTTATGAATGYAGGGTTTGTAAAGAGAAGTAGTGGACTCATTGTTAGTACGGGTACCTCCCTAGCGGCATTTGCCGCCCTTGTTATGACAACTTGACCTATTTGACATCAAAGGATCTTAAGAAAGGATCGGTAGAATGGTGGGAAGCCTTTGCTAAAGGAGTACAACCTGAGAAAGGTTGTACCCACACCAACCACCCTGATCACATAAGGCTAAAATTGAAAACACCAATTGTAGGTGGACTGTGCCGTATGTTGAGTGTCACTCTTGAGAACTGGGAAGCCTTTAAAATCAGAAAAGCTCATAAAGGAGGTTCCCCTGAAGAATACGGCTGCTGTCGAGAAGACGGTACACCCTGCTGCTCTGAGCAAAAGAGTAGGCAGAGGAGACAGAGATGTATAGAAACTGTGGGGATCGAGGCCGACAAGCCACCTCCTAAGCAGGAATACCTAAAGTTATAAGACCCAGACTCTTCAAAGTCCCAGAGACACTTGGCATCACGGGTCGCCCCTCCAAGGCATTAAGAGTTCGTAAAATATCCGTTAACCAAACCATGGGTCTGCTACTCCTCTGGAAGATGACTGTGCTAGGCTTATTAGGAAGACAAATCAAAGGGGAACATAATGTACACCAACCCTTTAAATGGTCATTAATAAGATGGGAAGATCAAAAAGTGATCCAAGTACAAASTGTACCCGGGAACCCTACATTCACACCTACCTTGTGTGAATTGGTACCCATTGAGCCATGTTTGAGTCGAAAGGAGCACGGAAAAGGGTTTTACTTTTGCCCTAGTTCTAATCCTGSGCGAGGATACTGTAAYTACCCAAACTCTTATTATTGTGCTTATTGGGGATGTGAAACTATAGCCTCTGATTGGACTCCAGGAGCAGGATCAGATAAGTTTTTATCAGTAAAATGGGGGCCTTCTGGGTGTACCCCCCCTAAAGAGGATTTCCAGCTGGGGTATCGGGGAAGTCCCCACTATACCCCCCCGGGAACTTGTAAATATTTAATGATAAATATCACCCGTCCGGAAGATCCAGGATGGTTTTTGGGAAAGACCTGGGGAGTCCGGTACTGGGAGACCGGGACCGATAGAGGTGGATTAATTTTCATAAAGAAAGAAAGTGTGTGACCTACTCCTCAAGCAATAGGGCCTAATCTAATTATTAAGGGAGTAAAAATCAAGAATCAAACCAACGGGCACAATCATTAATTCAACAAGTATTCCCATGAATTACTCCGCCCTGAATAGCACTGTTATAATCCCAGAAAGTGAAACYACAGATAATGTAGATAATCCCCTRTGGAASGTTGTGCAAGCAACCTACAAAGTACTAAATGCCACAAAACCTAATATAACTGCCCATTGCTGGCTATGCTATGACATAAGACCCCCTTTTTATGAAGCAATAGGAATAAATATGACATATACCTTAAGCGATGATTCCGCCTCACATTGTCAATGGGAAGATAAGAAGAAGGGATTGACCATGGAACAAGTTACAGGAATAGGAATGTGTATTGGCAAAGTGCCCAAATCAAAGAAAAAGCTGTGTGGATCTATGTCATTGCAAAACCACACCCCTAAAAATGGATCGGTTATTCCCACCAAAGGAACTAGATGGATATGCTCAAAAACAGGCCTGACTCCTTGTGTCTCCTTAAGGGTACTTAATGAGTCCYGAGAGTATTGCATACAAGTAGAAATAGTTCCAAAAATCTTGTACCATCCAGAAAATGTGATGTATGACCATTGGGACACCCCTCACCCGGTTCGAGTAAAAAGAGAACCATTTACTGCAATTACTATAGCCACCTTACTAGGTCTTGGGGCAGTGGGAGCGGGAACTGGAATTTCCTCCCTAGTGAAGCAACAGCAAAGCCTTAGCACCCTACAGGCAGCTGTAGATGAGGACTTGGAACGAATAGAAAAATCCATTACAGCCTTAGAAAAGTCGTTGACATTGCTATCAGAAGTAGTGTTACAGAACAGAAGAGGGATGGACCTCTTATTTTTGCAACAGGGAGGATTGTGTGCAGCCCTAGGAGAAGAATGTTGTTTTTACGTGGATCATACAGGAGTTGTCAGGGATACTATGGCGAAACTGAGAGAAGGCCTTGAAAGACGTAAAAAGGAAAGAGAAGCCCAGCAAGGTGGTATGAATCATGGTTCGGTCATTCTCCCTGGCTAACAACCCTATTGTCTACAATCGTGGGTCCATTGGCTTTGTTAGTACTTGTGTTGACCTTTGGACCATGTATAGTAARKAARAWRRYWRMYKYRMMRWRGSSYMSWSKTGRRRMWGSRSACMTGSWRYYGAYRWKAMRTSARTRWSMRMWRMKAMKKKRAGSMGMWRGKAMRYRYWRCCYKWKSCWCWSSCYMKSRYRMRMVWSKRKKRYCCKRTYTGMYSRWSMMAYKRVMMSKGRYMMAMMYRGRRRGSSSSRWYTGTGATATGTGCTAATTTGTTACATCGACTCGGGAAGTGACTGTACGATGAAACTAGGCGCTAAGTACGGGCTAAACTACAACATCCTGTAASGAGAACATGTCCCCCACCCGAGATGATTCCACTGAGCTAGCRAAACTGCAAGGTYAGTTTAGATCACCTAAGATGGCGGTATTGCACAACTGTATTGTGAAATGTGTGCACACGACCTGAAGGTCATCACTCACAACGCCGAGGAAGACTCCAGCCTTCATCCCCACGACCACCAGAGGGCTGAAGAAGACCCCCTAGCAACAGTCGGCGCAACCGCAGAAGTTACAGGAAGTGCCACGTATACCCGGAACTAGAGCCGCATAGAAGGAGACTGTGAGCGGGGGAATTTTGCGCGCCGTTGGTGGAGCAGAGACTCCCTGGCCGCCCAGCGCTGTTTTGCTTACTTGTGACTTGCTCAATTATTTTATTAAATTGGGATTAATGCAACCCAGTTAGAGTGGTCGTTACGATTTGTCACGTTTACCTATAACACCATCTATCTGTGCCACGGGCCCTGGTGCACCTGGAGGGCCCCGTCTGCCTGTGCCATGGGCCCCTGGTACACCTGGGAGGCCCCGTCTGCCTGTGCCACGAGCCCTGGTACACCTGGAGGACCCCATCTACCTGTGCCATGGGCCCTTGCTTGTTTGCTAACATGCTTTTACACCTTCCTCCTTCTTCCTTGGTCTGCAGCTCCCCTTACGCCTGTGTTTATTCTATACGGCTCCCTTTATGTACGTTAGATACTATTTCTTTGTTCTCTTTGTTGCCCCTAAAACTAGTTTTGCCCAGCTCCAGGTCTGCATTTTTTTTTAACTGACTGTCAGTGAGTTGTTTATGGCCATGGGTCTCAGTGCCAGCCTGCGCCCCATCCCATGCCAACCCATGCCCGTAGTCCTCTGTGTCACGTCTCCGCTCCTCTGCTGTCCTACCAGGCCTGTATTTCTCTACACCAGACTAACTACATTTTCCTGGATCCCTACAGAAGATATGTCCCCTTTGGCTCATGACAAAAGCAGGGGGTTAAGCATGGCCGAAGTGCAGCCCTTCATGCTGCAGAGGTCTTCGGTAGGCGGCACATGGTTCAGCGCAGTGACTCCAGCCCTTGCAATAACAGACAACCATTATGAGCAGGTGCATCTTGTTGGACAACCTTGCAGCTTGGAGGGAGGGCCAGAGAAACACAACCCTTCTTGGTCCTTTACAGCGCATAAGACCTGGGAGTGCCAAAGAGCTGAGGTGTAAAAGCAGCTGTTCAGGGTCCTGGTTTGGGACCAACTCAAATAAAAGCTGGAGAAAAGACCCTGGCCCAGGAAACCTGATGACAAGACAAGGAAGAGACAGAGCTAGGATCAAGGGCTGTGCTAGAGCCTTCTGTCATCTCTGCGGGCAAACTGTTTAGCCCTTGGAGGTAATGAGGGCTTCAGGTTTATTCGCTTTCATACATCAAGAGTCCCGAAATCTCAGGCTGAAGGACAGGACCACAGTGGGCAGCTATGGATGGGCGTCGGGCTGTGGCGATGATCTCTGGGACACAGCATGGCCATCATGGGCAGCAGGGTGAGGGCCCACCCTGGGACAGCAAAGCCCTTTCGTGCCAGTGGGGCTCCAGGCACCCGGGGAAGGGCTGATCAGTACAGCTAGCCCATCGCAGCAACAGCAGCAAAAGGACACCCTGCCCAGAGGGAGAGAGGGAAGCAACAACCCCTGCTTTCCTTTGGCCTCTTTTGATTTTAAAGCCCCTCCAGGAGTATTTCTTATGGAGGAAAAGCGTGGCACCCAGCCCCCTGGGGCCTGAATTCAGCTGAGACCTTCAGGTGCTATTTTTTTCCTACCATACAGTAGTGATTGTTTTGGTCAAGCTGAACTTCTTCCTCTTTGGAGGAACTCTAAACTTCTCTCAGTCCCTTGTAAACAGCAATGAGTGCACACTCCAAAAAATGTTGCAAGGGGAAGCAAAGGTTTTAATCTGTCTTCTTACCAGGAATATCAACGTTGGCAGGCTTCAGCTTGTGAGCCTGAGGAACAAGCTTGGACACAGAAAACACGGGTCTCTGAGTGGTGAAAATGTCATCGTCTGCAAGATGGATCTCATTGTTAGCTACATGGAACGGCCCCAGTCTTGTTACTTGGATGTCCTAAAAACAGAAGAGAAAAAAAGGAGCAATACAAAGGGTTTTTAGACAGACAAACCGACCAGTGACTTTTCAGAGAGCGGGGATGATGCTTTGGCCTCTGCCAGCTCCTGAGACATAAAGGGGCAGGATGGGATATGTTGGAAAGCTTGGGAAAAGACCTACATACATCAGCAGTTTTCCCCTCCCTCCTCTATACTGTCTAAAAAATACTTGATGAAGTAAAATCTGAGCAAACGTCCCTCAAGTGAGTAAGATCCAAGGACTGTCCAGCATTGGAATAAACCCTGAAAGCTGCACCAGGCTGCCTGTTTGGTCTTTTCACTCTGGCAGGGAAGAACAAAGAAGCCCCAGAAAGCGATGAACACTTTCTTGTACTCAATCTGGACTTTATTTTTTTCATTTCCTTTGACAGTAGCTGCTTTGTGGCACATTCATCCACTGCAGTGTCCTTCTAGGGTGCTTCTTCTGCTTTCAAAAGAGGGGAAGAACGATTGCGCTCCACGGCACAGGGCATCAGGACTCCTCACACCATCAGGCGGCAAGGAAAGGAATGGAACAAAAGCCCCGCTTCATTCAGCAAGAGCTGCCTTCAAAGGCAGCCAGACGCTGCAGCTCAAATATTGGCAATATTTGAAAAGCATAGGAAAGAAAAGCCTGGGTCAGGCTTGAAGTCAGCAAACTCTTAACCGTTCATCACATTCACTGATGATAGATGCAAACATAACCAAACATGCACATACACACACACACACACACACAGAGTGAACACAAGCATGACAGGGACTCCACAGGGTGCTGCTCCTGCATGGGAACAGGTCCTTACCTCCAGCCAGCAGCAGATGTTTCCCTCTGGCTCCTCCAGCTCAACCCAGAGCTCATCGCTCTCCCAGAAGTGAGGCAGGGGCACAAGACAACTTCCCAAGGAGAGAAACCTCTCCCAAAGGCCGAGAGTCCTGTGGACCCTGTCCCCCATAGCTTTGTATCACCCATTCCCTGTGTCCCCTTATTTTCATATCTCCATATCTCTCCTCTCCCGATATTTCCCTGTCCTTGTGCCTCTGACTTCTTGGTTCTTTCGGTTTCTTTTGGCAGACAGCAGGGCCCTCAGGGTGGTGCCAGTGATGCTGCGGTCCTGTCCCCAGCAAGGGAATTCACAGGGGAAGGAGATGATGGGAGCCTGGACACCTGGCTTGTCTCCCAGGGGTGGGAGGGAGGTGACATCTGGGGGTTGGTGCAGTGCTTGCTAGGAGCATTGACATCTGAGTCTCTTCACAGCTCCTCGGCACTCAGAGGTGGGATCCCTGCAGGATTTCCCCTAGATGCAGTCTGCATCTCCCCAGGGCAAGTGGGGCAGACCTCCTGCAACATCCAGCCTTTAATCCTGGTGGGTTTTTAGCTGAGAAAACCCACTGCTCACCCCAAACTGCAACCAGCAGCAGAGTAAGGCCAAGTCAAGTGCTCTAGGTGGGGTGGTCCAGACTCTGTAGCAGGCCTGGAGGCCCTCAAGAAGAGCAGAAAGGACTTCAGCCTTGTCTGTTGAGCAGCGCAGGGCAGCCACAAAGCAGTCACAGTGACACAGCCCCCCACTGCTCCTGCCACCTGGCAAATGAACGGAGGGAGCCCAGCACATCACCCAGATGGGCACTGAAAGGAGCAGATGCCTAGACTTACTACAGCGCTGACACACAGCTCTCTCAGGGAAGGTGGTGACCTTCACGACACGGCAAGGACGAGCAGCTGTGAAGGTACACTGTGCAGTCCATGGAGAGCTGGCAGAGGGAAGCTGCGCCCCGGGGGAGCGTACACAGCAAAGGCTGTTTGAAACACGGAGATGTTCAATCAGCAAGACCACGAGGAGGGAACCATGCACAGAAGACCTGTATTGCTACAGTGAAGGTTGAGCTCCACAGCTGCCCTCAACAGCAACCCGCCAGCAGGTCTCAGCTGGCTTCCAAAAACAACTACAAATAAAGGCCTTGCAGATGGTGCACCCAAAAGCACGATTTTGGCCATTTCGAGTTGAAGGCCATAGGCTTTGTAGTGACCCACTAGTGCAGAGTCTCAGGACTTGTCTGTGCTTGCTTTGGTCTGAGCTGTTTTTATCTTGTTTTAACAACTGTCTAGCCATCAAGGGACTGTTGCTTATTCTATTTGAATTGAAGCTCTGGGAATGCCATGTTTGATAACGGTCTGATAAACCCAGGCAGTCACCACCTGGCAAACAAGAGCCCTTTAAGGCAAATGAGTCTGGGGAAGCTTGTGGTGCCACTCAAACTGCAGCCAGGAGCCAAAGAGAAGGAAGCAGATAGCAACAAAGAGACCTAAAAATAACCCCAGAAATTAGCCCCAAGAAGACCCAAGACTGAGGAAGAAAGAACTCCCAGCACCATGAACACCAAACTCCTCCCAGCAAAGACCCTGGATACCGATAACTTCTTGTAAATCCCCCCTCGCTCTTCTCGAGGAAGCCTGGTGCTGCCATGCTGAGGACCAGAATGATATCGTAGGGTTGAGCACAGCACCAGAGAAAAAGAGAGATATTATAAAGTTTTCTTGTATAACAATTTTTAAGGAATTATTCATGAGGCTTTTCTGTAGTCATTGGAATGATTGTTAGTATTATTTTAACTAATAACTGTTGTATTTTGATTAGACTGTCAAAATATTAATTGTACTGTCAATAAGTTCTTAGCTCCATGTATATGGTGGGTTCTCTTTTGCCCTCCTCCAGCTGAACTTTCTTCAAGCAGGAGGCTGGATGCAGAGCTCCACAGGTCCCTTCCCACCTACATGATTCTGTGGTACATACTCTCACTCCCAGTTAACAAATTTATAAGAAAAATTCCAGATACATTTCAGTGAAACCAGATGGGCTGAACACACACCACCGCACACAACTAATACTGTTTGAAATAAAAACCTGTTAGAAATGGAGAAGGGGACAGACAGTCAGTGTGCTAGAAGGTAACCAATGGTATGCCCAGGCCAGCAGTCCCAAGACACGCACCGTTTCACATTCCAGCTTTCTCATCGTACTCTGTATCTTTGTGTGGGAAAAGGCAGGAGAGGTCTCCAAAGAAACAAGCCTGTTTTGAGGATAACTCCTGAGGGTTTGTTCGATGCCCTGAGGAGGGGAGAAAGGCTGAGGACAAAGCCAACAGCGAGTCTGCTGTGCTGGCCAGCTGGAGTCTTGCTGTCCTCATCTCCTGTAAGATGTTGCCCATGCCTTTCTCTAGGCTGCTGGCAGATGCAGCTATCTGCTTACTTGCAAGATATTTGTACCTGTTGAGAGGGGAGGGATCTGATGAGGCTGGTGGAGGAGAAAGGCCAAGTGAAAAGGACATTGCTGGAATATTCAGGGCAGTGGCCGCAGCTGACAAATCTGTATGGAAATGAAAATAGAGTATTCACCTTTCAGAGATTTTGGTGCATGTAGAGATATATTTCCAATTCTCTGTGCAACTCTGAAAATCTACCTGGTGTTCCAAAGAGGTCATCTCCTAAATACAGGAAAAGTTTAAAGATACATCTGCACATCTCAGACCAGACATCACCGAAGATGTGACCCATTTTTCTGTGGGAAAGGAATGGGACACAAACTCCATTCATTGGGGGATTCACCCAGAAAAGGTCTCAGACCCCAGTGAACACAGAAGGTTCTGTATTCTCTACTATTCTTCTGGGAGGAAGGACGAAGAGATTACAAAACCACATCAATCAACTGGTGTGGACATCTCTAGCCTAGCTTATCAACACGTATGATCAGGTGAAGCCCTCTTTGGAATGATCAGTCCTGGGGACTTCACAGATTAAGCGGTCCATGAAAGAATGCTTTTCGACCACACAGCATAGAAGAATCCTTAAAAATCAAGCCAAATCCTGGGAAGTTACTTGCTCTGGGGCACCATATTTCTTAGACTCTCAGAGAAGAGAAAGGAAGATAACAATCTTGCTGTAATATCTGAATATTTAGGAGGTAGCTGGACAGAGGCCCAGGGTCCCTGTACAGAGTCAGCAAGAGCAGAAACGGAGAGCTGATGTCTATCAGAGCAAGATGACACAGAATCATACAATGGTTTAGGTTGGAAGGGACCTCTGGTCCAACCCCCTTGTCTCAAAGCAGGGCCTTTTAGCTTCTTAATGGACCTACATGAAACTGGGGTGAATGTAGCTCCCTTACACACACATACATCTATTATTCATTACTCTTACACCGGCTGTGGGCTCCTGCACAAGGACTACACAAATGCATAATCAAAAGACAGTCCCTACCACTGAGACCTCACTACTCACGTAAGGACAAGCAGTTCTTCCCTCACGTTCCAGTGTCCCTGGACACATGGTTCTTCTCCTTGCTCAATCTGAGATATAAGGTTTAATGGCAGCATGGCCTGTCAAAGAAAATAACAATTTCAGATCAACTGCCAACTGTGCAAGAAAATCATGCTGACGTATTTTTCCAGAAACAGGAATGAATACTTTCTCTGAAAGTAATGTCCTGACAAGGCTCCATGAAATCTATAGTGCCCTTGGGTACTGCCAGGAACGGGCTAGGAAAATCTGAAAATCAGAAACCATGGGGTTTCTGTTTTCAGCTCTACAAAAGATTCCCGTTCAACTATTACCAAAGCCAGCATTATCTCTGGAGCGCAGGCAACAAAGTTTATCCAATACAAACTTAAGTGCAACTTGAAGTCTGAGCACAAGCCTTGATAAAAAACAGGAAAAGCAAAAGATGTTAACAATTTTTTGTATAATGCTTCAAGTATCCTGCCAACACCTGGCTAATAAACTGAGGAAAATTAAAAAGATGACTATGATTCTATCAGAATTCCCAGCTTAACTGCAGTGGCTTCAAGTACATCTACCGGCACACGAGTCCCCTGCAGTGACCTGCCCATCACTGCTTTCGCACTCAGAGCCACTTTCCCTCACTTGGTCCCCACTGGCAGGAGAACACCAGTTCCAGCAGCACTAACTGGTGGTTCCGTTCGCTCAGCACAGACATCCCCGAAGAGGATCATGACTTCAGAGCCAGGCGCCAGGCTCCCTCTAGGATCAGTGAGGAAAACACGTTTCTGGGGTGTGATTCGGCATGTCCTAAAGGAGGTGGCTAAAAAAGGTCAGCTGAGCCCACCAGGTTTCTCTGTTTTCGATAAAGATTACCCCTGATGGAGACACAGGCATTAGACCCATCTCGGATTATGGGAAATGAACTTCCTCCTACTTGTTCCCAGATAAATACCGAGAGCAGAAATTTAATTTTAATTGGGGACAATAAATAAGAATGGTAATTATTTTCATACACTTCATAAGTGTTTAGGTCAAGAGAGAGTTTGGTTTTGGATCACAGATCACACGGATGGAGGAAGCTGGGCTGAGACCCAACCAGCACGGAGAAAACCAGAGCCCCAGCTCATCCCGGTCCCCCAGGAGCCATGATGGGGCGAGTTTACCGAGGGAATACAAAGCCACGTAATTGTCCTTCATCACGTTCCAGTACAGCTCCTTCCGCCACTCTGCCAACTCTTCCCGTTCCCCTTTGGAAAAGTAGACAGCGATATCATCCAGCACCACGGGGGGCTGAAACGGAAAGCGGCGGCAGTGGCGGGAGGAGCAGCGTGACGCATGGCCCGCACCAGCACTGCTGCTGGTTTGCTGCATCTGCCTGTCACATTTAAGCCACCTGATCCACCCTGGCTCCTGTTCCCATGTTGGTTGAACCGATATCAAGCTTCCTTTCAATTTTGGCACAGTGCAAGTTAGATTTCTACAACTAAAGCTTAAAGGGTGAAAACTGCGTGATTAATAGAGTCAAACAGAGACTTTGAGCAGAAACAGCTCCAGACATTGCAAGGACTGGAGCGGCAGCAGGAAAATGCTCTGGAATTGCTTCATTTCCAGTGCAAAAGCAATTGCAAAAACATTCCTGTAGTGGGATCTGCTGTCCCTGAGAGTGGGGCTAGCCCTGATGTAGGCTGTCTGCCAAGCCCAGCTTCAGGGGCGAGAACTGCCGGCGGTGCTGAGCAAAAGGCAAAATCTTCCATGCGTGCAGCCAAGTACTGGAGCAGGCTTTGCAGCAGAGGGGGAGGCAGTCTGGAGCCTAATCCTCGCTGGTATTTTATGCCTCTAGAGAGCGCTGAAATCATGAGAATCTGCTCAGTCACTTTGCATCAGTGTCTTAGTCATGGACACAATCACTGCCAGAGCCAAGGGACTCCCAGATCACTCCCCAGCCTCCGGCGCCCTGGCCCTCGGCAGCATCCCACTCCATCTGCCCACCTACCCCTTTTCCTTCTCCTGGGGGAGACCTAATCAGCCGGCTTTGGCCAAGCAAGCAGCCCCAAAATTGCTTCCCTCAGACTCGCAGCTGAAACCCCCCTGGAAGTTTTGTGACGGCATATGATTTTGCTGTGTCTCTGAAAAGCCGGCAGCGTGCACAGCGGGACCTGCCCGTTCCCCCAGGCCTGCGGCGCACACGCGAGTGTGGCTGCATGAACCGACAGCCAGTTGCTCCAGCTCCAGACCATTGCTCTGCGCTGCTGCGGGACCTGCGGTCCTGCTCTCTCCAGCATGCCTGCTGGATTTTGCTGTTGTTTGGATTTGGCCGTGCTCCCAGAAGGTAACCTGGTCTTTCTGCTTCCAATTTGCACGATAAACAGTGTCGAAAAATTCATGCAGAGGTTGAAGTCACCATCACTGTTTCAGAATCAAGGCTGTGCAAATGTGGGAGGGATACACCACATTTTTTGAGCTTTTTACTGGTGCAGGTAGGCCAAGCATCATCACGCAGCCCTGGGTGCTCATTTTGAAAGCCGGAAACAAGAGGATGCTCATCTCCTGCATCCAGGAGAGCTGCTGAAGGACCAGCAGCCGCTGGGTAGCAGCAAGTGCCACTGCAAGCTGTGGTGAGCGGAGGGCTGGCTCTCACCCCAGCCCCGTGGACTCCCACGTCTAGACCCCACTGGTAGATTACGTTAAAGCAGAGCCAGTAAGGTAATCAAAAAGAAAATAGAAAGCGTATTACCAGGATTGTTCGGTGCTCAGTTAGCGATTGAGAGTATCAGTGTTATTAAAACTGGGTTGGGAGCCAGCACGCTTTTTATGGAACTGAGAAATGCTCTGATCGGCGTCACCGGCTCTGGTTCCTCAGAGCTGCTGGTAACAGCTCCCTGCCAGCATTTGGTTAGCACTAGGTGGGCAGGTTTGCAATCCTCTCCGGGCCAGGCATGAAAGGGGTGAATTTTGTCTTCAGAGAACTTGGTATTACAACTCAGCTCAGATSGGAACAGAGACCCTCAACCATGGCAGATACCTTTGAACAACCCAGCACCGCCAGCCTTTTCGGTAGGCGAGTAATACAACATCTGATGTCCTTGTTCCTCAAACCCCAGGAATATTTTGGCTTTTACTTTTAGAGAATTTCTCTCTATATGGTTTAAAAAGTCTGTAACTGTGCCCTGTTGCTGGCTTATAAACCAGGAACCAAATTAATACCATTTTCCTTCTGATCTTATGATTTGAAAACCGTTCTCACGCTGTTTGCAGGCAACTGCCCCCAGGTTCTAACTAACTGTGCTGCCTGTATATTTGCTTATGAAGCTAACAAACCTGTCTCTGTAGCAGCATCTGCCCCGCAGAATCAAAGAAGCCCTGGGAAAGGAGGTCATCATTTCTTCCACTTTGATTACTAGCAAAAAAATGGACCTTGACTCCTCTGGGACTCTTTTTCCAGATGATACCACCCTGGCTCGATTTAGAGAGCTCAGGGTTGCCTAAAGGCTGGAATATTAAAACTCCTCCTCGCTTCTAACAGGCTTGGTCTCCCGGGCTAAGTGGTGGATAAAGCTACAAGTCTTTACTAGTGATGCTGCAGGACTGGGAGCGTATGAGACTGTGGGATATGCCACCTCATGGCAGATCAGGCCCTCTGCAGCTGACTTCCTACAGAACAGTCCAGATACGAACGCAGGGATGTTGGAAAGGGAAGAAAAACTGCTCGTGCATCTGCACATTGTGGCCGCAGCCTTAGCAGCACCTCTGGGAAAGGACCTCAGTTTAAATCCTCCAGTGCTTTTTGGCTCTCTGCTGCAAGAGGAAGTTACAGGATTAGCAGAGGTGCATTCCTGGGTCCGACCAGCCTCTTGGCTCTGGATACCCGCAGCATCCCAGAGGCATCTCAGTCCTTGAGCAAAGACAAGAAAACAAAGAACATGGGAAATGTCAGGAACATGCTGCTCTTCTCTGAGCCTGAGAAACCCAGCCTTCAGCATGAGCAAAGAGCGGGAGAGCTTTGGCTTCTTCCCAGATCCATCCAGACGTAGGTCTTAGGCCAGCAGGCAGCACAGAGTCAGCTATGCTGTCCCAGGCTATGGGGTACCAGGCAGTACATAGTCTGGACACTAGCCAAATTTCCAATGGTATCAACCCTCCTTGCTCCTGTTTTCCTGGTACAAAGCTGGGCCAGAACCCCCAGGATAACAGTTAGGGAAAGCAAGGCACAAAGTTCGTTCCCTGAGACCAGCCTGGAGAAAGAGATCCTAATTCCTTGTGGGACAACATCAAAGAGCTTGCCGTTATGCAGTGCCAGTTGGCACCCCCAGCACCCAACCGGCAGGAGCCACTCTCCTGTAGTCGTCTTTCCCCTCAGGATGGGGACAAGGGACAAGCACGTCTCCTTCCCATGATTGCTTCCTGCTAGGGCCAGGCACAGAGCTGATCCCTGGTGCGCTGAGCCCACCATGCTTGTTGTCCCTTGGCATGATGCTCTGTATATAAACCAGAACTTCCAGGAATTGTTTCCCGCCAGACTTCAGCTCCCCATCTGCTCCAGCCCCTGGTCCCTGACATGCAGCATCCCAGTCCCCGTTCTTCCTCTGTGCAGCATCATGTCTTGGCCATGCCCATCCTAAGCAGTATGGGGCAACGGGAAGCTGCCTCCCTCCCATCTGTCAATGAAACTGTTCTTCTTTGCTCCTGTAAATAGCTACAGAAGGTCTGGCACCAAGATAACTCTGATCCTTCTCTATAAAGTGGTATTTTCCTCTTGCTGCCACCTTCTGAGTTGAATTCTTCTTCTTTTTTTTTTTTTCCCAGGCCTCTCATTAGGATGCAAACCGGCCTGTCTGAATTTGGGTGCAGAGGGATGGCATCTGCTCCTCCAGAGCGCTTAGCACCATGGCTGAGTGCTAGCTGGCCTGGCAGAGGCAACCTGGGAAGCCAGCACAGGCTGCTGACCACAGAGAAGATGCAGGGTGCAAAGGGTTAATAGCATGGCTCTCCTCATCCTCACCTCCTTTCTCACCCTGGCCCTGTGCTGTGCTCAAACCTGCTTTGAAGGGAAAGCACCCAGTCTTGGGCTGTTGGGGACAACGCAGGTGCCTGGCAGGTTGGCAGGAGGGGAAGGAGGTGGTGATGTTCAAAGATCTGCTGTGGAGAGGTGATGCAAGGGCCCAGAGCGAGGACCTTCTGACAGTGGCCTGGTCTTTTTACTGGGAGCCACTTTCAGCATTGCAAATTATAATAAAATATTGACCTTTTTTAAGCCATGGCCAGGGCATTTCGACATTTTGTGCGTCAAATCCCCTGCTCTTACACTGACACCATCGCAGGCCTGGAGAACTGCTGCCTCCTGCCCTGCGTGGATTGCTCTGTGTGGAAAAGCCTCTTGCACTCAACCCGATTTGCTCCAAGCACGGATTTGGACTGAAACACAAACTGGGTCTCAGGGGACAAGAGGTTGCAGCTCATGCCCGTAGAGAGGGGGGCTGCTCCCTTCACTCGCCTGTTCTGGGCACAGGAGACCAAAAGCAGCCCTCTGCGTCTCCATCCCTGAGCCACCGGGTAAGTCTGGGCATGGTCGGTGGATGTGGCTGTAGCTGTTTGCTGCGGTTGTGCCAGGCATCTTTCCGGTCTTGCTGCACAGCTCTGCTGCGGGCACCTGCGTTCCCTGCAGCACTTCCTAGTCCTCTTAGCCCAATCTATCCCGGCCCTGAGGACATGGGGAATGATGTTAAAAAGGCAATCACTAGTAACAAGCCCTCCTGGTTCTGCTGCTCCACAGTCCCATAAGGAGAGCATCCTCCCTGCTCTGGGGTACGTGCAGGCTGGGAGCTGTAGACACCAGTGCTGGGGCCATCTCCCCTGAATTTGGTGCAGGTTGCGCCCCTTTGGGGGCACCACTGCTTGGCATTTTGGGCCAAGGTCACTGTGTCCTTGCTCCCAGCTCCATCCAGCTGAGAGCTGTCCCCATGCCGTGCCCACCAGCTCAGTAGGATGCCTGGCTGCTCCTGCCAGGAGTGACACCAGGATGATACACTCTGAGATGGACCACGGGGGGGGGGGGGGGGGGCGGTTCCTGTGATGTGCACGCTCCGTGCACTCACCAGTGTGATTTAACACCAGAACCCTTTGGAAACTCATGTTGCACAAGTCATCCCATGGCTTTCCGATGACTCAGTTCTTAACTCCTCTACAAGYGGCTGCTGGGTTCCACCAGTTTTTGGCATGGTTTAAGCCATGGTTTTCCCCTCCCTGCTCTCCTCTACTATCCCTCAGCTCTGAACTCTCTTTTCCGCCTTAGTGACTGGGGACTGAGGCCAGCACTGCAGCATGGCACTGAAGCCACAGGAAGGAGAGACCAAACATCATATACTTGAATCTAGGGATGGGAGATGGCCTTGTGCATGGCCTCCTGGTCTGGAGACAACGAGGTGGGAGTGGTGCTAGGTGCCTCCCCAGCCTTGCCCTGCAGTCTGGGGCTGCTCCGTGCGACTCGCCAGAGCTGCCACCCAGCAGCTGGGGGTCGTGACATGATGCCCTGCTGCTGCAGGCTGTCCTGTCTCAGACCAGCCAACCCTCTCCAGCGCTCCGCCCAGGAGCTGGACGATGCTGTCACAGCAGGCACAGAAGCCAGGGAAGAGCCAGGCCCCATCCAAGAGACCACAGTGCTCTGCACCCACGTGCTGGGATCAGCCAAGGCCAGAGCTGAGCAAACCGAGGGAACCAAAAATCCCCATTTGTTTTCTCATGAAAAATCACACTGGCGCCAGCCGCACTGCGAGCTCCTCCAGGACAGTGTCCCTGGCAGCTCCAGTGTCCCCTGGCTGCAATGGCCCTGGCAATGCTGAGTCTGTCCTGATGCAGCAGCCCTGGTACTCGCGCTGTCCACATTCAGTGTCCCTTTCTGCACCAGGTCTGCTGGGATGCCCTGCTCTGGGCCCTTGCGTCACTTCTCCACAGCAGATCTTTGAACATCACCACCTCCTTCCCCTCCTGCGGGGACTGTCTGCTCCGGGCACAGGAGAGCGGGCAAGGGAAGCACTGCGGTAAGCAAGGTGGGGATTTGGAGATGGGTGGGAATAAAAAGCCAGAGTTTCTTTCCGCTGTTGCGAAATGCAGGGGCTTTCTGAAGACAGTAAAGGAAAAGAAGTACAATAAGTGGAGGGAGTCTGTCAGGTAGGAGGGAGAAAGGCAGCAGAGCCAAAGGAGCCTGGCACGTGGGGGGGGGCCACAGGCTGCCCCCCTCAGCGAGCACTTGGAGCTTGGGCAGCTGCTTTGATGCAAGGACCAACCTGTTTGCAAGGGACTCGCTCTAGGGGACGTCAGGACATTCTGGGCATACCCAGGCACAAAACTGTCCCAGCCGGGTGCTGGGGTCACCAAGGGAAGGTGCTGTGATACCCTGGAGAGGGGATCTGGGATTATGACCTGAGCAAGTGCTGCAGCTGGTCCTCAAGGACAGGCCACTGGGCAAATACACTTTGCAGCACTTCAGCCCTGACTCCAAGACACAGTTGCCTTCACTGACAGCAAGAAACACTGCCGCACCTCCCACCCCTGCATGGACACAGGAGGCAAGGGGAGATCCGTTGTGATCCCCTTTTGCCTCCTTCTGCGGAGAAGGACCTGCGAGTGCTGGTGGACACCAAGATAACCATGAGGCAGCAATGTGCCCTTGTGGCCAAGAAGGCCAATGGTATCCTGGGCTGCATTCTCATTCCCAAAGACAGCAGGGACAAACCTCTGCCGCGAGCAAGCATCCCACGACAGCCCAGCACTCCCTCCCTGCTCCTGGCAGCTCTGCAGCTGGCCCCATGCCACCTTGGGACCAACACAGGGGAAGTGTCTTCTGCAAGGCTCTCCTCAAACAAGGATGTTTTTATCGGGCGTCTGGGAGGAGGAAAGAAAAAAAGAAAGCCAGCCCTGAAAGACAGACCGCGATGTGTAGCAAAACAGCCCAGCGGATAGAGAATTTGCTTCCGGAGACCTTGCAGATGCTGCTGGCTCTGGGGCTCCCGACTACAATCCTGCCTGTTTCGAAGCCTTGGCACAGCTGGAGGGGTGAGGACGCGCAGCGGGCGCAGTCCCCAGCTGCGCACCCCGGCACTGCCGGGCTGCGGAGGTTGGCGCAGCGGAGGAAAGGTGGATGCCGAGCACGAGCCTCACCTGTGGAGCACCGGGAGCTGCACAGTCGGCGCAAAGTCTCGCTCAAGCCTGCGCTGAAAGAGGGCAGGAAACCACCGAGGATGAAAACGCTTTGCGCCACATTTAGGGGGGTTTCTGCACCGCGGGAGACAACGTTACAAAAACTGCTGGCTTGAAGCACGGCAGCAAGAAGCCAGTCCGTGTGCCAGAGGGGTTGGCAACCCCACATCCCCCGCAGACAGACAGACAGACAGACGGGGTACACCTGGGCACTGAGGCACTGTGCATTATTTTACCAAAATCCCCTCCGCGCACACCCACACCGTTGCTGCCCCCTCGCCCCCAGCAGGGCGAAGTCGGGGGTCTGGCAGGCAAAGGGACCTTCTCCCTGCCCTGAGGTCCCGGAGGGCTCCGGCTCGGGCGCCGGGGAGCCGGCAGGACCCACTTGCCGTGTGCGGGCTGAGGGGGGCAGCTCGCCCCGGGGCTGCGGTTGGGGCAGGGGCCGTCGGTGCAGCCCCGATGCGCGGGGAGGGACGGGGCGGGGGGCGGCGGTGTCGTGGGGTAGTGCCG
>NW_020447383.1:57786-109984 GCF_003343035.1 Apteryx rowi | reverse complement strand
CGCGACACCCCGGAGGAGCCAGCCCTGCGCCCAGCGAGCTCCAGGCCGGCCGGTGCCGCGAGGCCCCCCGGCGCCCCCGGGCTGGACCTGCCCTGCTGCGGGGGCCCCTGCCGTGCGCTTCCCGGGCTGGGGGGCCTTTGCCCCTGCCTGGCTTCCCGGGCGCTGAGAAGCGAGGGGCTGTGTTTCGCTGCGCCCCAAGGGGAGACGGGGCCTGGGTGTCTCTGCCAGCTGAGCTGACGTCCCGCGGGCAGCACGGGCACTTTGCAAAGCTCACGTTTGGTGGAGGAGACTCTTCCGACGCTGCTGTAAGCACAAGCATGTAGTGCTGCGGGCTGCGATGAGGTTTCGCTCCCGGAAAGCCACAAACCAGTTGCTCCTTTGCCAGCAGGAAAAGCCTTTCCATGGAGTCCAGTTGTCCCGGGCTGTTGCTGCGGGCCRAGCTGCTCAGAGGCTACAGCCACTGGCAGTGCCGTTTAGGGAGCTGGGATGGCTGGGAGCCCGGACCAGAGCAAGACCTGCCCTGTCCCTTGGGGTGACATGTCCTCCTCAGAGCCCTGCGCCCAGCAGGCACACAGGAGTCCCAGGAACCACAGGCATCGGCAGGAGCTCCTCCGGCTCTCTTGTCACAGGGCATCTGGACACAACATCAAGGCGGCATAATACAGGCTGCAAGTACCATCCACCCCCCCGCCACAGCGCCAGCTGCCTGTGGGCTGCCCCGGAGCCTGGGCGCGTGGTTACAGCGCCGGGCAGCAGGATGCCACGTGCTCCTGTTCACCTTCCCTCTGGTTTGGAGGCCTGAGGTCAGTGGCGCCTTGCCCCCAGGTAGGGATGAAGCCGAAGCAGGTCCCTTGGCCACCCGGTAGCCTTGTCCCAGGCTGTCATCACACGCTCTGGTCACAGGGAAGCTCAGAACTGTGTCCCTGCAGCTTTTGGCACAGGGAAGTGATGCCCCAAGGCTCTGCTGTGAGGTGCCATAGGCCGAGCAGCTGGCAGGGTGCAGCTTCAGACCGTTTGGGAGGGAATTTGAATCCCATTAACAAGAGGCCTTGAGGAAGGCCGCCCCCCCCCCCCCCCAGTGGGGAGCCCAGGAGCCAGCGGGCCCCGGCACTGAGCACCGCTTTCCTTGGTGGGGRGGAAGCGTTGCAAAAGAGGAGACGAGTTCATCCTCCCGACGCAGGCAAATGCGCCAGTATGTGTGATGAGAGCGAGGCGGGAGCTGGAGCCGGAAAGAGCGAGCTGGAGCTGAGTCCCGATGCACACATGGCGCCTCAGGGCGGCTGGGCGAGGGAGAGGGGGGTCACCTGCACTAACGGGGCTGCTTCCCAAAGCCCTCTCCGGCCACCTGGCTGCTGCGTCTGCCCCAGCACCCTGCAGGGACATGGCTGTGCCGTTGCGTTCGCGAGGGAGCCGAATGGATGGGGGGGGTGAGGGAGGCTGCAAGAAACCTCCCGTGTTTGCAATCGGGTCCTCTAGGATGGAGGAAGAGTTAAAAAAAACCCCAACACAGACTGGTCTGGCTGGCTCCTGGCTCAGGACCGGGGGGGTCTGGGACTTGCACAGCACAGGCAGAGCTGTGGCGCTCAGGAGGGGCAGAGGCAAGAGAGGAGCCGAGCGGCGAGGGAAGCAGTGCAGGGAGGAGCCGGGCGAGGACACAGGGAGGTCCCAGGTGCGGGATCCGCGGCCGGTGCGGGTGACACTGCGCCAGCACCGGTGACGCTCCTCCGTGGCAGCAGCGAGGCTCCTCTCTCCCTTGCCGCGGCAGGCTGGAGCAGCTGGACTGGGCGAAGGATGCCCAGCTCCTGCGGTTCCTGCCAGCAGCCCCCCGGCGCGGGCGAGAAGCTGCCAGCCGCTCTCAGCCCTCTGACAAGGGCCCCTGTGTGCACGCAGCCGCGGCGCGTTGGCAGCCCGGGACCCCGCGGCTCCTTGGCTGGGGGCTCGCTCCGGCGCTCAGTGGCTCCCTTCACTCCTTCCTGGGGGAGATGCCAGCTGACCCTTTCATCGCAAGGGGAGCCGCTTCCAGGCAGCTGCAGCGGGAGCTGGCGGCTGGCAGGAAAAGGAAGACTCTCCGCTCATCTCCCGAACAAATGCCACGGCGCCGACAAAGGCTGGGGCAGGCCAGGGCTGCCCTGGCACCGGCTGGGGATGCCTCTCCTTCCACCCGCTGTTTCCCTGGAGACAGGGCAGCGCAAAGGGGTCAACACCTCCGCGCGTGCCCCCATGTTCCCAGGCGCTGGCAGCCCCCGTGGGGACAATGAGGCGCTTCCGGAGCCGGGGGCAGCGCCCTGAGCCCGGCAGCTTCCTCTCTGCCTGGTGGGTCCGGCCGCCATGGAGAAAGGCAGAACGGGAACTGCCCCGGTGCCGGAGGGGCGCTGGGTGAGGAAGGCAGGAGGACCCCAGCACTGCTGCGCCACAGCTGCCTGAGCTTCCCCTTGCAAGCAAAAGTGCGGCCACGTGTCCTGGCGTCGGACACGGCACCAGGCAGCGGGAGCCACGCTGGTGGCACTGACCCCAGCAAACCCTCTCCGCAGCATCAAAGTCCCTGCTGAATCCCGGCAGCTCCCTGCCGCTCCGATTCCCCAGCAGCCGTTTGGGCAGCACGGTTGGGTTCCCATGAAGGCCAGAGCCCGTTCACATCACCCACGCACAGAGCCACACACCATGGGGCAGCTCCGGCACCCAGCCCTAGGTCGAGGCAAGGCCTTGCAGCCCAAGGTCCTGCCTGCAGCAGCCCAGCTTGCAGTGCCATCATGGCTTGCTCAGGGTGGCCCCAACTTCGAAAGCTGCTCGTTTCCTCCAGCCGCAGGGCCACCCCCATTAGCTCTGACTTGCCTCTCGACTCCTCTCTGAAAGGATGAGATATGGAAACCGAGGGCTGTGGGCTCAATCTACCATGCAAATGCCCTCCCTGACTGGCACCAACCCACCCTTCTTGAAGCCCTAGCCAGGACTTCTGGTTTTTCCAGTCGCAGATGCCCATGGCATTGAGCATCAGGCCTTCTCCTCCCAGTGGAGAGCAATGGCTCCCCAGCACTTTGCTTCTCATATGCTTATACAGCTAGACAGATCCCTCCAAGGGCACAGCTACTTTGCTCAAAAAGGGCTCAGTAACAACACCAGCCTTAGAAGGGCCCTAATAATATCCTCAGCCTTCCCCTCTTCTGGGGCAGTCATGGTGGTGGCAACCTGCTGCCTACATGAGGCAGGGGGGCTGCTGGTAGCTTGGGGGACAGTGGTGGTGCAATTTGCTCTGCTCAGGAGGCTGCAGCCCAAGGGGGAGGAGAGGGGACTTCTGAGGGATGTAGAGCTGCCCAGAGTGCTTGGTTTCCACACATGCACCCTGAATGTGCAGCCCCTGATACTTCTCAGGGGATAAAACTGAGCAGGTCCCCCTGAATCTAGCTCCTCATTCTACCAATGTGGCAGGTCCCTGGAGTCCTCAGTGACTTCTGCCAGGTGTCAAAGGAGTTGCTTGGAGCATCCCCTCAGCTAATGTTCTTGAGGTCATGGAGATGCCCCAGGCATCCAGTGCAGGCTCAGAGGAGGGTCTCCCCCGCTACCACTGTGCAGGTACAGCTTTGCTGGTGAGGGAGGACATAGCAAGAACATCCATGAGGTGCCTGCCTGGCTGGTCTCATCCCACTCTCCTGCCAAGTGCAAGCCACATATGGCCAGGTTTCTGAGACCATGAATAAATACAGATGCTGCTTGGAGGGTTTTCAAAATAACTGTCTATTCAGAAGAGTAGATCAAGAAACCTTTGGCCTAGAGAAACCAGGAAGACTACCCTGACAGAGAAATTTCCTGTGGGACACCCGAGATTACCACTTGTTCCAGTAAAGGAGCAGCAGATAGAGCAGAAGAGGAGACTGAGTATGCCCCGCTCAGTCAGGGAGAATAGCCCTGTCAGGTAGCTGAAAGCAAGCTGTGCCCCAAAGCCCAGCTGGTACCTGCTGTGAGCCCCGTGTACCACTTGCAAACAAAAAGGGAAGTGCTGATCCTGGTGCCATAAACTGTGTACCTGATGCCTATGACAGGGAGTTTAAAGTCTCCACTTAGGGAATGGTAGCAGTAGATGAGCTTCCAAAGATGATGAAGAACAGCAGATGTTGTCTACCCTGACTTCAGTAAGGTTTTTGACACTGTCTCCCATAACATCTGCATAGGCAAGCTCAGGAAGTGTGAGCTAGATGAGCGGACAGGTGGATTGAGAACTGGCTGAATGGCTGAGCTCAGAGGGTTGTGATCAGCGGCACAAAGTCTAGTTGGAGGCCAGCAACTAGTGGTGTACCCCAGGGCTCAATATTGGGTCCAATATTGTTCAGCTTATTCATTAATGACCTGGATGAAGGCACAGAGTGCACCCTCAGCAGATTTGCTGATGATACAAAACTGGGAGGAGTGGCTGATACCCCAGAGGGTTGTGCTGCCATTCAGAGGGACCTGGACGGGCTGGAGAGATGGTCAGAGAGGAACCTCATGAAGTTCAATAAATGGAAGTGCAAAGTCCTTCACCTAGGGAGGAATAACCCCATGCACCAGTACAGGCTGGGGGCTGACCTGCTGGAAAGCAGCTCTGCAGAGAAAGACCTGGGAGTCCTGGTGAATAACAAGCTGACCATGAGCCAGCAATGTGCCCTTGTGGCCAAGAAGGCCAAGGGTATCCTGGGTTGCAGTAGGCAGAGCATTGCCAGCAGGTCGAGGGAGGTGATCCTCCCCCTCTACTCAGCCCTGGTGAGGCCACATCTGGAGTGCTGTGTCCAGTTCTGGGCTCCCCAATACAAGAAAGACATGGAGCCACTGGAGTGAGTCCAACAAAGGGCTACTAAGATGAAGAAGGGACTGGAGCATCTCTCTTATGAGGAAAGGCTGAGAGAGCTGGGACTCTTCAGCCTGGAGAAGAGAAGACTGAGGGGGGATCTTATCAATGCATTTAAATATGTGAAGGGAGGGTGTCAAGAGGAGAGCCAGACTCTTCTCAGTGGTGCCCAGTGATAGGACGTGAGGCAACGGGCACAAACTGAAACACAGGAAGTTCCATCTGAACATGAGGAAAAAACTCTTTCCTGTGAGGGTGACAGAGCACTGGAACAGGCCCAGAGAGGTTGTGGAGTCTCCATTCTTGGAGATATTCAAAAGCCATCTGCACAGGATCCCGGGCAACATGCTCTAGGTGACCCTGCTTGAGCAGGGGGGTTGGACTAGATGATCTCCAGAGGTCCCTTCCAACCTCAACCATTCTGTGATTCTGTGAACTGCACACATAGGACTGTGTCCACAGCACTCTGAGACAGGCTGATTTCAATGAGCTCAGGTGTGCTCGTCTCACACTGCAAGATAAACTTGGTTTATTTTTACAAGATGGAGGATCACCGACAGCAACTTCAGGTTGTGAAGTAAGCCGGATGCTTTAGCAAGGGAAGCAACAAAGAGGATTAGTTCTGCTGACTGTGCCAAGCTCCCCCATGCCATGAGCTACAGCAGGTTGGTTTGAAGATAGTCTGCTGGAAAGCCCTGTAAAAAAGCTCAGATAAGGGGAGAGAGGGGCTGCAATACCGTGCAGCACTGCTGAAGGGGAAAATAGGCAGCCGACCCATTTGCTTTTTCCTTTAGCACTCCAAGAGCCACCCTCCCTGCTCACAGGGACTTGCGCTGCTGCTAGACAGAGCTTATACAAAGCCCTTCCTGGCACTTGCACGGGTTAGGAAGTTTTTGAAGACAAAGCACCACCGCCAACACAACACTGCCTTTGTAAAGCAGCTCCTTTAGATGTTGCATTCATTTTTTTCCTTCTGCTGCTTTGAGACTGAGACAAAGCTGACCAGGAACAAGACCCAAAAGACCAAGTTAAACACCACCACCACAAAACTCCCACCTTCCTGCCTCATTTTTAGATAGCTGAACTAGCAACCTTACTGATATACATGCATATGCTATGAAGCATCTAGGTCATGGCTGGTGGAAGAATTTCTAGAACTGACTACCAAAATGGGCATCAAGGAAGGACTGGCAGTCTTATGAAGTGAACATGGAAAAAGGAGAACATTGTACAATTTGTAACTCATGTACTAATAAGTCTTTCTGCTTTAAGAAAGACTTATCTGGAAGCAGAGAGAAGGACTGAGGGGACTGGGTACCATGTGATATCAACCACTGAACTGGAGCATGAAGGTCAAGCTGCCTAGGATGCATCAGGCAAGATACTGTCAACTGGCAGCTGTAATGGCCTCCAAGACTGCAAAAAGGGACATTCTTGTACACAAAGAAAGAATCCTTCGCACTCAAGTAATCACATACTGGAGTGCGCATGCAGAAAGGTGGTGCAATCTCCCTCCTTAAAGGTTTTCAAAGCTTGGCTGGAGAAGGCCCTGAGCAACCTGATTCCAGCTTTAAAGTGAGCCTTGTTTGGAACAGAAGGCTGTTAAATGACCTCCAGAGGTCCTTTTGTTCCTATGATATTTTTTTTAGGCATTAGTAAAACCTCAGTTAAAAATGTTATGAATAGGTCTAGTTACCAAGGTTACAAAAATTCAAATTGAAACAGATGCAGAGAAGGACTACCAGGAAGACTGAGAATGAAACCTTATTTTATTAGCAGTTAAAATTTCCTGGCTTGCTTTTCCTAGCAAAATGGAAATTGAGAGGGGACAATTACACATCAATTGTACTGATGAAAGTAATTCCAGAGAAGAAATGCAAGTCAGTTAAAAATATCTGATACAAGTTCAAAGAAATAAAATGCCATAAAGTAGTTAAAAACTGGAAACTGGAAGTTTCCAGGGAACAAGGGAACGAAATTCTAACACCTTTCTAATAGGAGAGCAGGAGTAGGGGATCAGTTTCGGGAAGCTCAAGAAATTTGTTAGAAGAACTATTTTCTCCGAATTGTATACTCCTGGAGTTGCACCATCTTTGAACTGTATTTTAATTAAATCTGGTTCTTCAGAATTTCTGCTGGTCACCTGGAAAGGGAAAAGATTTCTTCTCAACTTGATACATGATTCAGCTTCTAGAGAGGGATCATTCTCCTCTGAAGCACCAGCATGCAATCACAATTAAAGAATGCCTTTAATATTAGTAAGGAACTTGAGAAGGCTGGTGGTGACTGCTCCTTCATTTGAGTAACACTGCTACTCTGTCCAGGAAAGTGTACTGGGGGGAGGAAGGGGGTCGGGACTTCTTACCTTCATGCATCGTAGGATATTAAGGCTCATGTCCTAAATGAAAGCAATCAAGCCTTAAATTCTGTTCTATTACAAGGACCTGGAACACAGGTAATAAGTGTCTTCCCTCTTTTCTGCTCTTTTCCTGTGGTATGTAGAACTTAGGAGTTTTTCAGTACTATAACAAACCTTTAGTGCTTGAGGTGTTCTGCGCAATAGATGTTTAATTTGGGATTATCTGCAGAACATCTGTTACACATTTGACTGTCATCAAAAGAACCCCAATGGTCCATTTTGTGTTCCTAAGGGTGGGCACATCTTGGTCACACAGTGTTTCTTCAGACCATTGGGCTGTGGAGGATTTGGGTTTTCTGAACACTTAGTTCACGGACATTACGTCCTAGCAGACAATCTTACTGAGAAGAGAGCTAACTGATGCACTCAAACTGAGTTATCTTTGCTTCAAGTGGTCTGCTAGGAGCTGGAGTACAGCCTCCAACTGGGAGGAAAATGGAAAGGAGGTGTCCTTGTTGCTGACCCAAGGCCAGATGCAATTCAGTGATGCAGGGCTCTAAAGGCTCCAAATCCTTGTGCTCTAATCAAAATTACCTGGGAAGAGCAAGTTGAGCAAAGCAACACAAACCTGAAGGAGTGACGTTAGAACAGACGGTCACTTTATTTTCAGCTAGTCAAGGAGTTCTTCTGTCCTTGCAAATTATGCCTCAAAGAAACAGCAGCAAAAATGTGCAATAAGGCGACTGCTAGAAAAGAATTTGAACTCCAACTCTTTCTCCCTATGATGATCACAACTCATTGCTAGCAGTCTAGCAGGCCAGACTCCTTAAAAACGATCCTTGCCCTCAGAGAAACGTTAACATCTTGAATCACTCCACCCGCTTACAGAAACCTGATGTTCAGGAATTTCATTACACTAACGCTATTTCCCCCCAGCTTTGTCAGAACCCTCAAGATTTCATCCCATCCATCCCCTCATGCCCACACAGAAAATGTTTTGATCTCCTCTGTGTAGCTCAAATTCCTGACTTGGCTTTCTCTAGCCCAAGGTTGGTATCTCAAAAGCCCACGTCCTGACCTCCTGTTCCATCACTCAAGGCCTCAGTACTTTTAAGTTGTCAGATTCTTCCTTGAGACAATCTATGAGGCAGGATGTTCTGATCTTCTGGGTTTAGCATATCAATATACCCCAGATGCAAAAAGTGTACTCACACTTTTACCTCACTAACAACACTCAGCAACCCTCCTGTCATACCAGGCACAGTTCCCATTTCTTTTAAAAATAAATATTTATAAACAGAAGGAAGAGATTTGAAGAACTACAATGTTAAAAACGTTCCTGCCAACAGCACAAATGTCTTCTTCATGTATAGTCACAAGAACAAGTTGTACACCAACACAATATAATTACAGTCTAAAAACCCTCCCCTCTCATTGGCTGCCACAGTCCTCCGCTGCGGGAATCCACATCTCTGCTCACAGCAACCAACTCCTCTGCGTTTCTCCAGGGTCTGTGATGGGGCTGCTCAGTCTCCTTTGGTGATTAGGTCCTCGATATATGCATCTAGCTCATCATCTGTATTAATATCAATGTCCTGAAATCAAAGGCACAAGAAACACCAGTGAAAAAGTGAATCTTGAAGGACAATGTAAGAACGGAAAAAATGGAAATCCTTCCCATACGGCAGCACAGAATCCTCTGCAATATCAGTCACGATCAGCCTTTAGGTCCTGACTTCCAGCACTCCCCAGGAGTGAAATTTTATCACTGCATGCATCTGCTGTGAAAGCACTACCAGCTTTCCTTTGTCAGAGCTTGACTGGCGGACACAGTGCCTGGAAACCATTCATCCACTTGATGCTCAAGCAATACATTCAAGTAATGAACATACTGTGCTGATCAGGGCCAGGTTAGTATTTTTTGAGCTACAACACACATTTTCCCAATAGTGAACAACTGCTTCCATCTGCTTTGAACTTTTCCTTTGGGTGGTCTTAATTTTGTTTCAAGTAGTGTGGCAGAAATTCCCTCCATAACTCTTCAACACCACCTGCAGAAAACTGCCTATGCCCAGGAAATTTCTCCTGCACTCCCACGTTTCACAAAGTAAAGCAAAAAACAAAGAAAAAAGGCACACTTAAAGTACATGCCATGAAAAAAAAAAAATCAGCTATGAAAATTAATACTCATCAGGAACACCAAGGCCTAGATCCCCAAAGGTAGGCAATCATAGCAGTTAGGCGCTTAGCTACTTCTGATGGTCTGTGCCCAAGTTGCATTGAACTGAGAAAGAGCTCAAGTGCAGTCAAATTCTGGACTAAGACATCTCAAGTGTCCAAACTGGTCTCAGTGTGGTGGTGAAGGATGCTAGTGTTGAGGCTGTTCTGGTTTAGCACCTCTTTCTCACCCACCTCCTGCACTTTCTGCAACAGTGCCACAATGTTAGTCCTCAGCTTCTGCAGTTTCTCTTCTGTCTCCTTCAGCTTTTTCTCCGAGTTGCGGAGGTTTTCTTCGCAGGCTTTGGCCCGGGCATCGGCACGCGTCTGATATGAATTGCACAGGTTCTGCAGACCTACTTCATATTGTTTGAAATATTCTTTCTGTAGAAGACAAAAAGCAAGAGACAATATATTAGAAAAAAGCACCAAGTGTAAAGGGAAACTCCAGCACATGCACCTTCTAGAAGAATCTAGCTTCTGCATACTGTGACTGAACTGCACATGCCTAACACTATTCCTCTGCTTTCCCTGGCTGCATTAGTCACCATTTCACACTTACATTTCTGATTTGCCTACTGTAGAAAGCAAAAAAAACCATATAGGTTTTCTTATTCCTCAAAGACTAGAGCTGCAACAAAAAATGATTACATTTAGATTAAAGATGTAGCATACTTTAAATAGTCTAAAAGCATAATTACACTGTAGAAAGAGCTGGACAGCTTCAGCATGCAGTTAACTCCCTTAGTACAGACCACCACAAACAGCACAGCTTCCCATGAGGTAAGAACATCTGCCAAATTCACAGTAAACTCCGCAAGACAAGGCAACATGCTATGTGAAAGCAGCATGACCTCAAAGTGGACTAACCAAATTAATGGAGAGAAAAGAGGAAGAGACACTGCAATATATACATGGGGAAGGAGGGAGTAGGATACTTCGATGACTACCAAATAAGCAGTCCCTGGTGGCATTTGTCACCCGCAGACACCTCTTGCAAAGCTATTCCTTTGCTGTTTGTCCATACGTCAGAAGAGACAGCTCAGAGAATCAAGTACCACTTCTCTGCATATCAGCCTGCCATAGGACGTATGTTGAATCACAGACGGGCACTACGCCACTTCGTGTTTTGCCTTTATCATGTCAGCTTGGTCATCTGGAAAAGTACGAGGTGGGGTTGGTTCCTCTGTTCTTTCTCCCATTTTTGAGATTGCCTCTCAGTAAGTTACATTATTAAGGCTGGGGGCAAAATGAATAGACGTGCCTACATCCCACTTCTAAAAGCCTCTAACCTAGACTCTCTTCTTTAAAAGGTTAACAGCAATGGACAAGAAATTAGGATAGTAACAACCAACACCTTTCTCACACAGCTGTAAGCTAAAGAAGTCTGCATCAGACAGCAACTGTTGGAAGAATGAAGGCAACTTCATACCTCTCCTCACATTTTCTCAGCTACGCTGGTCTGCTAAGGACCCAAGTAACCTTTCAAAAGAGTGCAATCTTGCATCCACAGGATGCACATTCGCACCAAGAATGGAATGGGGAATGGGGACGCAAAACCCACCTTTTTATAGGCATACTGAACTCACCAAGGGAAACGCCATCAACTCTTCAGAGCTCATGGAACTCAGCTCCTTCTTGGAGATGGGAAAATTTGGAGGTAAGAAGTACCGCAAACAATTCCTATGTAGGAAAGAAAACACAGCCAGAACCTGAGTTTAAAAGATCTGTTTAAAGACTAAGTCAGATGGCAGCAGCTTACAAGAACCACTGTGAACCCACCGAAGGATCTGAACTAGTAAGTCTACTGTTTCTTGGCTGCTGCTGGGACCAGTGGTGTCTGGCTCAATTCTGACACAGTCTGAGGTAGAAGGTTCAGCCGCAATAACCTCCTCTTCCTGCTGCGTGTCTGGAGTCTGGTACTCTGGAGAGGGAGGCTTCATCAACCTCACATCCTCACTGCCCTTCTCTACCCTGGAAAAAAAAAAAAAAATCAAGGGGAAGTCACATACCCTTTTCTATGTTAGCCTTACCTGAAATCCTGTTAATAGCTTCATCAAAATCTTTACACAGCCATCACCCTAAAAGACCTCTAGATTACACAGTATTTCCCTCCACAGGAACTGTCAAGGTGATAGGCAGACCATATTGAACCTGTAGGGTCCATTCACTACAAAGCAGCAGGATGGTCCTGAGTACGCGCTCTCTAACATGACAGCAACAGATTGGTCTTCAACATCTGTGAAAGTAAAACAGGGTCTTCCTCCTGAAAGTAAAATAAGTTTCCAAAAGCCAGTAGCTAAAGATAGTTACCAGCGATCTCTCGGTGTGGTGTCTGTAGGAACATAATCAAACTTCACCTTCCAGCGTACTGCATTCTTGCCCATTTCCACAGCTGTCACACGGCCTGTGAACCACTCCTTGTTCACACGCACTTCCACATGCAGCCCTTTATCTGAAAGGAGGAAGACATTAAAGGTGTTTACAAACATTTGGATTCTGCATAATCTTTAGAGAAGACGGCACCCTCAGCTGGGAGCGAACCTAAACCTATGACAAATCCTTCACATGGGGTATGAACCATAAAAACACTGCTGTCACAACTCCCACTTTTTCACAATTAGGACACTAATAAGCTATGAAACAATATGCCATTTTCAGACAGAGGGTTTCTGATGTACTGCAGGCTGTCTGACATGCACTTTTCAGGCTTGTAGACTAGGACAATTTGCTATGCACTCCTAGTGGATCACTTGCCAGATATGTTCTTGGAATAAGCTGCAGAAACTAAATGAACTGCTCTAGCAGAAGATGCAACAGCATCTTAGCTATAATCTTTCCTAGGGGTCTCTCAACCCTTCTTCTTTCACAGCAGTGCTGCAGGTCTAAATACAGCCCTCAGCATTTCTCTGCTAATGAAGCTCCACAGTCCAGTTAGAAAGGGTGAGCATGATTTGTGTTACAGAAGCATGAGACTACACTATGCAGCCAAAGACCACCCTAATTAATATAATGCAGCCTTCATTACAGATCCTGCCATGCTGCGATTGCTTCCTGTTACATCAAGGGGCTTAGCCAAATGATTTTGTTTCATGTGAATTAGAGTCGTTTCAGGGTCTGGGACCCAATTTTACACTAATTCTTAAGTTAAAAGGTCATTAATGAAATCACAGGTTTAGCTGGTGACTCTAGTTCTGCAACAGCTCCTTTCCATCATCCTAGATACTGGAGGGGAGTTCAAGGGTTCATTTCTCACCTTTCTGAGCTTTCTTCAGTTCTGCTAGCTCTTCTTCCCCTGCACTGTCTGTGAGCTATGGGCAGAGAGAGCTCAGATTAGTTTTTTTCCCCAGTAAGATTATGAATGCTTGACAAATACCTTCTGCTGGGGAAACCCTGCAGTTCTCACCTCTACCACTACTTCACTAGAATCCTTCTTCTCCTCTTTCACTACCACAAATTTGCCTCGTTTTGTCTTCTCCTTCTTCTGCTCCACTTCCTCCTCAGACCCATCTTCTGTAGTATTTAAAGTCCTCTTCCGGGTGGTGGAGGCCTGCTGGAAACAAACAAACCGTAGCTGTGATTCAGGTATGCCAACAACCAAAATTTCCTTCAGTCAAGTAAAAAAGTGCTCAGCATCCAATATCTTCAGTTGAGAACTTAGTCGATTTTTAAAGGTTTTGGTGTGTGTCACATGACAATACAAATATTCACTTCCACTACCCCAACATTATGTTTGTGTCTGGGGAACCAGTCTGGTCTCACAGGAAAGGGATGAAACAGGTTTTCATGAGGAGTGTAGAATGGCATTATGATAGAGTAAAAAAACAAAAAACAAAAAAACAAAAAAAGATCTTGTCCCACACAAGGAATACAGTGCAGATCCCATGTGACAGGGCAGGATGGGCTATGCAGAATAGTAAGTAACGAGCTGACAGTTTTCATCCCATGGAGTCTCACCTGTGTACATTTGACAGCAACAGATTTCTTTAGTACTGGCACCTTTGCAGTTTTTGGACTAGGTGTCTCACGTGGGCACTTGGGACTCTGCAGGACAGCAGAGGGTGGCTTCGCTGCTGTAGCCTGTTTGGCAAGAGTTCTTAAAGTGCTGTTGGACTTTCCAGCTGTCACAGTGTGCTGGTGTGTCTTGGAAGTACTGGCCTCCTCCTTGGAAAGCACGCTTGCCACTTTGGGAGTGCTAACAGTTGGCTGAGCTGGAGAACTCTTTTTCTGCTGACTGGTGGACTTTGGAAGAGGCTTGGATGGTGGTGGTCTGCTGGGAGCATTTTTAATTACATCAGGTAAAGGAGGAGATCGTGGGCGCTGAGGTCTGGTCAGTGACTGGGTGTTTTGAAACAAATGTGGGCACAGGAGAGAGCAAAGATGGAAGAGTCAGGCTCAGTTTTGCATTACAGCTAAGAACAGCACAGAAAAGTAAAAAGACTACAGTGGTATCACAGCTCTAGCATTTACCTCTCCTGCAGGCCGTGTAGTCACCTCCAGAGGCAGTTTCTTTAAGTCAGCTTGAGATCGAATTGGAGTGGTTTTCTAAAAAACAATCAGAAAGGTTATCTTTAAAAGCTGTCCGTACTTGCCTGAACCCAACCTCTCAAACAGATTTCCAGTTTAAAATCAAGACTTAAAGGTGTGTTCTGCTGTGCTGCAAGAGACATCCTTTCACCCGGGCATCAGGAGTCACTCTCATCTTCCAAACAGGAGACGAAGTGCAAGCTGAGATGCTTGTTTCCTGGTATTAAACCCACCCCTACCCCATGAATGCCACACAGCACACATGGTGTTGGAGGCTGAGAAGACATTACTCAGCATCATCTGTTTGTATTAGGAGGTCCCTCAAAGCTCCACTGGAAGCCTCCAGATTCACCTGCAAAGCTTCCAGCTTTTCCTGCTGCTGGCGGATTTTCTCTGTCAGTTGCTTCTGCTTTTCTTCCTGTGACTTTGAGTCCTTCTTCAGAGTTCCCAGTGGCACTTTCTGCTTCTGCTCTGCAGCTTCACATCTAGCACCAAAAGAATACAAGACAACCTCAGCAAAGACAGAAGAATCTGGAAAGTCTCGCACACACAGCACTGTCCTCAAGTCCCATCCTGAATGTAGCAGCAAAACTCTTTTCCTTTCTGCACTAGCCACGATCTCAAAGATGGATGTTTTCTCCTTGGGAAACACACACACATTCAGACTCACAACCTCAGGATATAACTATCAAAAGCTTAGCCATTAAAAACCAAGCCATTAACACTAGGAATTACCAATTCAGAGCCCAGAGACCACTAAACAAAGCTTGTGAAGTGTTATGACTGGCTTTCTCTTCTGCTTCTAAATTCAGGAATTCCACAAAAATTTTTCTTCCAACCAACTTATGTCAAAATATCCTATTTGTGTTGATTTTCCTTTTATTTAGAAAGAAAAGCTTATTACTAGCAACTTGTAATTAAGACATGTTGTTTATGTGTACATTCCAACAGAAAATGCACATGCATCCTTCCTCCTAAGGCCATAACATTTTCCTTTGCAATATACCTAAAGGGGTATTTGTTGTTCCCCTCCTGTTCTGCTTATGGCATACAAAATAGTGATAATTATCCTACTATCTCAGGTCCTATCAGATGCAGAATCCTACCTGGAAGAGACCTTGAGAGAGAAGGAAAAAGGCAGGTAGGAGATAAATGAAAATGTGGACTTCATGTCTCAAAGGACACTCCTTAATAACAATCTTTAAGCGCATACGCATGGGCTGACTCGAACAATTATTTACTTTAAGCAGCTACCCTGCCACTAATTGCCTGAGTTGCATCAGCGTGATTACACCGTTGTCCTTCCAAAACCTGCATCAGCCTTGGATGGTACAGGGGGAGTGCCACAGTGACACGGCAATTGTCCAAAATCACAGCTTTGCACCATACTGCTACCAAAGCCATCTGGGCTCTAGTGGTGGTAAGAGCCCGCTCTATCAGAAGTGCTGATTAACAGTCACTGCATGGAAAAAAGAACCTTTTGCTGCTTCTGCATGAAGATCCAATCTGAAAGATAACCCGGAAGCATGAGGACCTCCAAAATAAAACAAGCACGTATTGACAACACAGGAATTATACTTTCAGTCAATAAAATGAAGCTAAGCAGCACTGGGAGGATTATCTACTTTCTAGGACAGAATTCCAATACCACCTTAAGGTGAGTGCAAAGAGGTCTGAGGACAACAGTATTTGGAGGTTGAGTTATGAGGACTGGCATCACCTTCAAACTTGTAGTTGAACAGATGGCCATCAGGAATGTCTCCAAGTGAAGAAAAGGAAACTGAGGGGGATTCCAAGATTCATCTCGCATCACAGAACTGAGTCATGGACGGACATGGCAAGATCATCCCTCTCAGGGCAAAGGCTCATCCATGTAGAGATGATGTTAGATAGGAATGCAGTGTGTAAGGACTGAGACAACAGGTCTGAGAAGGCAAAGCCGAAGAGATCCAGTAGCCTTTTACACTACCTTGGGGCTAAGCTGTCAATCACTACCTGCAAGGGTGAGCCTTAAAGAAAAAGGGAAGATCCTGCTTGCATTATGGATCATGTCCAAGAAGCTGATGAGAGATGATTTTACAAAGATATGTGATCCTGAACCTGCCACCTGAAGGGATCCCCCAGTCTGCAAGATACACATCCACTGTGATCAGCTTTGTCAGTGGAAAGGAATACAAGTGGCGGTTTCTCCATCAGCTTGTTCTCAGCTGAACCACTGCAAGGGAGTTTTTAATGGAGTAGTTACTCCCTCTGTTAAAGAAGCATCTGTCATCACTGCAAGCTGATTGCACGACAGGAAAGCTGCAATTCCCAAAGACAAAGCTGATCACGTGGCATCATATGAAAATTCTCCAATAGGGAAAGGCAGTTCTGCAGTCACTTACGCCATTGCATGAATTGAAGGTGAAAATGTAATTAAAGATATCTTTTACAGCAGAAGAAATTTTGAAAGACCCCGTAAATTCTGCGGACAGGCAGCAATTAGACTACTCATGACATTCAAAAGAGACTGCATCACTGGAGGTAGACTATCATGTGCATCAATGTATCAATGCAACCAGAGAACCCATCTCAGAAAGACCTCTAACCAGCCAGGAAGCGTGGTCAGGAACAAAGCAGCTATCTTTGCAATTGGAGTAGCCTACAACTAGCACCATGACTTTGGCGATGCTCAAGGAGCTTTGCCTGACCCTTCAGCAGCTGCTTCAGCCACAAGTCCAGATGCCCTCTGGGACCCAACTGGACCTTAGATAGAAAAGAGGAGGAGGAAGAGCCTGACACTGAAGTCTGACACACACATGCTTCCTCTGTGACAAAGTGAGCAATGGTGCGGCTTAGTACTAACCCCAATATAGACTGTGGTATCTGACAAAGTAACGGGATAAGTACATTGACAGCTCACTGCTTTACATGAAAGCTACATGGAGAAGGGCATCCACTCCCAAGTACCCATGACAATGCTCCAGAGAAGCCATACTAAAGAGATTTGAAAAGCAGTTCAGTGCCACCAGCAGAAACTGAAGTTTAGGTGGACACATCAGACTGGCTTGCTGAAATGAAGGTGGGGAACAGCTCAGTACCAGCAGTGGACACCCTGCAGGGAGACAATGCCAAGAAAGTCTTCTGATGCCAGGAGAAAGTCTGAAGATGTAGTCTGACAGTGCTTCATCACTGACCTGGCTGATGAGATTCTGCAGATATCACATGGGTCCAGGAAGTCTGCAGTTTAACAGCACAATGCAGAGAAGGCGGGTAAGAATTCACCTGCATTGTCGTACCAAGGACCAATTTCTAGCCTGCCCCAAGAAAGACCTGTATTAAGGGTCCTCGGGGAGGTGCAAASGCTGTGGGAAAGTGATCTGACTTAGACCAAGCCAGTTAGAGGATGATCACCATCGTCTACGTAGAGGTAGCAATCCTCATGGTATGCAAGCTCGAGCCCCCCCTTGTGAAGAACTAGCAACAGTGATGCTTCTCAAGTCCTTGGTCCTCCTTCCATTGTACTTCCATGGCAGGATAAATGCCTGGAATAGGCCAGGTGGGGCACAAGGTCATAACGCAGCAGTGAAGGTCTCCAAATCCAGGATGCAAAGAAGTAGCAAGAAACCTCAGACAGCAGAGCACTTCAGTTCCAAGAGAAATTCAGAAATACAGTGACTGCAAGCATGCGCTGCTTTTTTCTGGCACTGAGCCAGAGGAACTCTAGCATAACCTCTATAGATACAACAAGGGAAAACTTTCTATCTCATGTGAAAGGACACAAGTACACTCGCTATTAGAAAGTGCATGTCAGCCTAATCAATACAAAATATTCTTGAGCTATTTATTCTCCCAAAGGGAGAATCCTAAGATTCCCCTTTCAGAGAAGCAGAAATCAACAAAAATTTAGATCATCTCTCTGAGAAGTCTTATCTGCACCTACTCATCTTCCCAAAAGGAGAATTTGGTTATGATACCAAGCGTGTATACACTTTGCAAGCATCAGTTTCAACTCCACAGTTCAGTAAAGAATACCTGAGTTGCAGAATATCCTCTCCAAATTTTCAAATCTCCAAAGGTATTACAAAACAAAAAATTTTTAAAAGTCTTTTCTTAGTGTATATATAGTTTAGTTCTAATGATATCATCAGCACAACAATACTCTTTCTAGTTACACACCAAAGCATGAGAACAGGGAGCAACAGGAAAATTATCACCAGTTATCATTCAAATGAGATGTGCCAAAAGGAAGAAGTTAGAAAATCAGTACTTTCCAAAATCAGCATTAACACAACTTTACTAACCTTTTTGTCCATGGACATTAAGTTTTTGATTCCAATTAGAAGTTACCACCTGGATTCATTCCTTTTGTCTTTAAGCACTGAGCCAAGGCACCTAAATTATGGCTTGATCAGCTTCTTTCTTTATTCAACGAAGATATGAATGAAATTCTGCCAGTATCTCTCTCCACAGAGAGAAAAGAGGAGCCTAGAGCAATCATGTTCCTCAAATAAATCAGTAGATTCTACCTAAATTTTATAATTGTGAAACCTGCCTTTGGTATATGAATCGATGTGCTGCTCCCTCAGCTGTACAAAATGTCTTTGTTGGGCTCCCTGCAACTCAGAGGTGTTACCGCAGTACAAGTTTTTGTGTTTAATGAGTTGGAGCAACAGTAGCAATAAAGACTCCACTGAGCACTGAATACATACCGTTCCCAGCCTGTACTTATGACTATTCTTCAATTGCTATCTATACTACCTACATTAAAGTTAGCATGGATAAAGCGAGGCTGCAATCATATTTCCAGTGGCAGTGGAAAAACACAAACAACCCCCCCCCCAAACAAACATAAAGAAACTTAATTTACTCTGTCCATCCTGTTGAGTATGTCAGTTCAAAATATGTATGTCACCACTACTCATTCGCAGACTGTGGGAACAGTTTAGTCTACAGGTATAGAATTTTTACCTATCCCCTTAAATTATCCTAAAAGAATGACCAAAAAACACAGATAAGGCACACTACAGAAAACTCTTTATATTAACCCACTCTTACCTGTCTTGTTCAGGATCAGGGTTCATAGAGCACACCCAACTATCAGGATAATTCTTCTCCACTGAACTCAGCTGGAATGGGAGAGTCCGCCATTTCAGACATACATCTGTTAGAGAAACACTATGCAAGTCAGAAATATAGCTTAAGTCATAAAATCAGAATTTTTCTATGGCACTCATCAAGTCCATTTAGCACTCATGGATGACATTAATTTCCAAAGTATATCTAATGACAACAGGACTAGTGACAAAAAAAAGTAGAAAGTGAGACATAGCCACAGGATACATGAAGTCCATTCCTGCTCCACGCTCCCAAAGCACCTTGAGGAGGACCTCAAATCTGGGAAACAAGGCAACCCTAACAAGAACCAGTGAAGCTTGGTGTCTATCAACTGATACTAGAGGACTCCACACTCACTGCTGCACTGACAGCTACACAGCATGTAGAGTTCAAACCAAAAGAGAACAGCCAGTTCCAAGAACGCTGCTCATCTCAGGAGTCAGGCTGTCCCTTACTGGTATCAATACACAAGTCAGAGATTTGTCCACTAAAACTTAGATAATGATCCAATAGATTTCAGACAAACCAGGAAAACACACAGATTTGGCTTGGAGAGCATTGCTTGACAACGAGAAAAGCAACCATGTAAAAATCAAGTTTTGCCTATAAAATGCAAGTGTTCTCAATTCAGGCTCTGGAAGGACTTTACAGGTCCTGGTAGATGTCAACAGAAGAAAACTTGAGGAATGACAGGAAAGTTCCTCCTATTTGGGAGGAACTTGGAAGGGGCTGAGGAAACAGTCAAGGCAGGAGAGCCTGACAAAAGACTGACCATTTCCAAAAGACTAGCCTCACATTCCTTGCTACGTCCTCATCCAAGCCCTGTGGGGCAAATTGGGTCATGGGAGTTTGGCAGCTCTCTACCAACTCAAAGTGGTTGCACTGGGACCTCCCTTCTCCCGGCTGGAGTAAGAGCTTAGCCGGAGACATTTAGAGGTGTGAAAAAGAGAACTCACATTACATTTGAAAGATGACTGTAAATGATTCCCTTCTGTGCTCACATCTAGTGTTGCTCAGTAGCCCAGTTCATCAGAATACAAGTTACACTTTCCCTCCACTGCCTACATGGAAGTTTTAGATCTATTTTACTTTAGGGATGAGTGGCTTTGGTCAGTTCCAGTTCTGTAAAAGAACATCATGAATAATAAACCGTAGAGGAGAGGAACCTTATGTCAAGATGTCTGAGCGTACCATCAGATGCAGGCAAAGGGAACTTACAACAGGAGAGAAGCCCTCTATGAGGACAATGGCTGAGAAGCTCATCTCAGAAGTCTCCTACCCATTAGCTTTACCCCACACTCCAGCCAGTAGCTCCCTCCCTCCTCAGTAAAGACCAGCCTCCTAATTGCAGCCATCTGCCTGGTCAGACGCACCACACTGAATTGTGGTAGGAATTTCCATGGCTCTTCGGCGTTTGTAGCGTAGTTCACTAGATGGAGGCTGGTTCCAGTTCGCTGACAAATAACCAAATTCATCCCAGAACTTGATGATACCCCTCTGGGCTGCAAAACAAATGAACAATTCCCCATTCATTATGGAGCCATAACCACAAAAAATAATCACCTTCACTCTTGGCTGCCCTCTCCCTTAATACCCTTCCAGCTGCCAAAGTTTTCCCTTCCAGCCCCTAGTAACTGTGAAGGCAATAAAAAAGCTTCATTACCTATAGCAACATCCTTCCAATACTGAGCCAAGTGCTCTCCCATGGCCTTCAACAAGTGTCGATACTCTTTGGCATCAGCAAAGTCTTGTTTATTATGGGTTGGCTCCAGAACCAAATAGGGCACATCCACCACACCTACCACTCCACCACATGCCCTGAAAGAAGATGTACAGTTACTAACATCATTAAACTGCCAGGTCATTGTCCAGAGAAGCAATATTGAAACAGCAGATTACACACATCCATTCATCCATTCCTGCAGCAGTACTATTTTTGATTTATGAGCTTGCTAAACCACTCAGATTTGAGCTGGCATTCTGAAAAAAGTAAGATGGGGTCAAATATCTCCTTTTCTAGATTGACTACAAATAAATTTTTGCTTTCAAGACCTATGTGCCCTGTCCCTAGAATGAGGTAGTATTGCTACTGGAATTCATTTGCTAACCCATGGAGGAAGTGTTCAGACCCAAATTACCAGTATTGAGCACAAAAGCCTCATATTGCTGCAGGTATGACCAACATCTTGATAGAGAACTATCTTTTTTGTGAAACATGTGAAATATAGGGAAATATTTAAATATATTTTATTTGTCAGAATCTAAACCTTTCCGATAAAGGCTGACAAAATGACTGAAGCCTCAAGTTCATGAAGAATGATTACATTCCTCACAGAAAAAAGTTATTGCACAGCCTAAGTTACATATAGGAAAATGTCAGGCTTAAACAAAGAGATTGCTAAAAAATCTCCAAAAACTCACATGCCACCCTCCAGCTGTGGGCCCACCTTCTCATACATCTTTATCAGTCGACTGCAATTATAAATGAACATGCCATCCAATTCACGCTGCTCAATATTCACCCCAAAGACAAAATTCAGTTCTTTGGGTTCCTTCAGTGCCCTGGAAGAAAGCAAACAGAGCTTCAGAGACACAATGCAGACACCAATTCAGGCTAGACAGTCTATCTGTTCAGCTAACTGTTGATCTGGATACATTTCCTCTTTCATAAATGGATTCTGGTTTTATTTCAGATCTACTTTTTCAAAAAATTATATTTGACTAGAGTTTTATAAAAGCACTGTTAGGTACAGATTTATGCTCTCCAATGCGAGGCATAAATTATTTGGGTTAGTATTTTCTAGATGTGCACCTCTACGCTACATAAACCACAGAAATTAAGATTTTGATATAAACCTACAGTCTCAATATTTAGATTCTGGGGAAGTTCTCATAATTGCAAGTTTTGTAATACTATTTCACCAAGTTCCAAAAGCTGGGGGACTGCAACACACAAGTGAAGCAGAGGTTTTTTTCCCTCAAAATAGCAGGCTAGCAATTTGCATGACTTCTACCTTTTCTGTTCCATAGCTGATTAACAAAAGTTGGCCTCAGTTATGCTTGTGAGCACATATGAATTTCTGGACCTGCATCTTTGATTACCAGGAATTGTATCTCCTGTAATGTAGAAAACCTTAACAAGGTTTCTAAGTCTCTAGACTTAGATCTCTGTGATATTAAAAAGTTGTATTTTATAAACAGAACTATTGCTCTGTAACAGACTAAATTATGCAGGTTCCTTAGCTTCCCTTAAATCCCTGTTGAGCATTTTTCACAATGAGATTCTTCTATTTTAGGCTGAAGGCAGCAAACATAAGCCCAAAACTTCTAATAATTACAAGGCATAGTCTATGCCATTGACCCTTATTTTTGACTTCCTATTTGTATTTCTCATCAAAATCTTCAACACTTATGTGCTTTATCCCAATTTGGAATTTGACCTCTCTTTAAATGATTAATTGGAGATACTTGGAATTCTTTAAAATGATCTGTTGACTGTCTACTGCAAATATCAGATATTAAGAGAAATGGAATTGTGTATTCACAATCACTATATAAGAATCTGCAGTTATAAGATGGAAGTCTGTCTTAATGTTCAAGCATCTCAAAATCAATCCCTGGGATACTTTCATTTCRTGTCCATTTTTTGTTTTCATAAAGTCATTTTCTTACCTACCTAAATGTATATGTAATCCTTTAACACAACTTCCTTTAGTTTTAAAGTTCCTTTCTACAACTGGAAGGGCCCCAAAACAGAACAACATGAGGCTTTTGGGGCTAAAAAGCCCCAAAACAAGAGGCAGACAATCTCTCTCCTACTTTACTGTAATATGAGATTCACCTCATCTGAAAGCAAAGTTGATAGGTGTTTCTGTAGATTTTTAAATTATATGTGGAGGAGATAGCAATGTGTGGAAAAGAGACAAACTAGTACATCAGTCCTGCTGTACTGGTTTACAAGACACGTTCAGTATAACACAATTGATGTGCTGGTTTACATCAACTTTTTTGATAACAGACATCAGACAGAATGCCTGTTTTGCTAGCAGAAAGCATGCTCACCTAACCACTACCTGATCACTCATTTTATAAGCAGCTATAGACTCATAGAGAGATTATTCTTTAGATAACAATCTAAAACAAGTTATTAGGAAGACACCTGGAACAGCAGCTTTCAATAACTTTAAACCTAAACATTTGCTAAGAGGTATTTTGAAGACTATCAATAGACAAACAGGGCTGCAAAATATCACTTTGGTCTCATCTGATTGAGGCGGACAACTTGTGCGATTTGAGGGTGCAAGCAGTTGTGGCAAAACAGTAGACCCTTCATTCCTACCTCAGGCAAGGGTTTAATTCTAATTTTCTAACTTCTGGAGAAGGATGTAGGGCCTTGAATTTCATGCAAAGATGTGCACCCTTTATGAAGAAGAACATGCTTCTGCATTCTCCAAGTCATATCTCTATCACTTTTGAGTTCAAGCTGTTTTTCTGTTTGTTTTTTCCTGAACTTAAGATGCATTAGATCTATCTTTAGCAACGAGTCTGGAATAGTTCTGACCTATGAATGCATGTAAATTAGCATGCAAAACAAACTAGGTGGGATAAGTATATACAAATGTATATACAAATCCCAATTTTTCTCAGACTCAGCATTTAAGAGATTGAGTTTCAAGCTATGAAATGCATACGACAAGTCTGCAGAAAACCTGCATACAAAGTGAAATATTCCTGTGAGTATATGAATAGCAAACTTTGTTGTAATTTAACTCTGGTTACAATTATTTCTTTTGATTTCATGGCATGGCCTATAACAGAATTTAACAAGTTTCTAGAAAACCATTTCTGCAACTCTAAAAGCCATTTCACTGCAGTTTGCTAACATCTGTTTGCCTCCCTGAATCTTATCCATAGATGAAAAACAGATTAAGCAAAAGAATGAAAAAAGCTGTTGGGGAAAACTGGTAAGTGTCTACAAAAAAACAGGCAAAACTCAAAGACTTCATTCAGCAAATAACAGGGGTCTAGCAAAAGCAACCAGAAGAGCAAACTCAGAAACCCCTTGGTTAAACTGGTGAGCAGAACTGCTCACCCTACCACACAAAGCAAAGTAGGAGAAACATCTGAGCATGTGGAGTGACCAGCTTGGGAAAGCAAGAGCTTTCAGTTGCCTTGTACTCACCGCTGCTTTGCATCCTTGATCCTTTTCTTGACATCAGCCTCCCTGCGCATGGTGATTGCAGAGTTTTGGACTTGACGTAATGTCACCTGCAAACAGATACTAAAATTAAACCACTTCTATATTTTTCCCCCTTCTGGAAGATCACAGAAGGGTTTTAAATGTAAAGAATTCACTAACTGAAGGGCAATAATTAGCACTCCTTTACATTTAGGGCAGCACCTGTTGCTAGGTCATTTAAACAACTGTACAGTTGACTGGAAGAAAATACCTATTCAATAGAAACCACAGGGTAGAGTGATGGAGCCAAAACATTCAAACACTGTTTTTTCATTACATCTCACTAAACAGTAAAGTGATTTTAAACAAATGTCACTTGTTCGAACCAGCATGTCCCGAAATCCTTCTTGCCTTCCAGCTACTGGCTAGGTCTAAGCCAAGCCCACCTTACCCACCTTTCAAGAGCCTGTAGCATCATCACACAAGCTCTGGCTTCACAGGGTACCATTCAGAAGGAAAGAAAAAGAAAACAAGCAAAAAAAAATCTCAAAAGTTCCAGCAACAGTTTGGGAAAGCTCAGGAGCAAAGTGCAATGGCCTTAAGAGGGAACTGACAAAAATTATCCAGTTTTACTTCTATTCAAATACTTCACATTCCCCATGCTGCTTCTTCAGAGAATGACATCAACTAAAGTATCTTCACAGTAGAACTCAAACACTGTCAAAGGACTGATTTTCCATTAGATACATATTGAAAGTTGTAAGCATTGCAACGCCAGCATGCTTCTCACTCGGGTTGGAAAACACGCACACCAATTTATGTATGTCCTGTGGTCATAAGACCATGGAATTGCCTAGGACTGAACACTGCTGAAACTTATCTCCAACAGGAGCACCTGCTTCACCTACATATTGCAGTGCTAAAAGCAACTGAACAGCACAGCTCTCCACTCCGAAACCATAGTTATGAACCTTCCCCCAGTGCTTAAAATTCAACCTGCTGGAAAGGCAGAAGCCTCACCCTGGACTCCCGCGTGAGATCCCCTCCTAGGCGCAGTTCTAGTGCACGGGCTTTACTCTCTGCCTCTCGAGCCTTCTCCTCCGCTGAAACACAAGGAAAAAAACTGTATTAAGCATTCAGAAGAGACAGCATACTATCAGGCATTCACTTGAGCTAACAGATTTCCAGAGAGAGCCTTTGCTAGATGTACACAGACAAGGGAGAGATGACAAAGGTAACACAAGAAGGTACAAAATAAAACCTTACATATGAGAGAGGAGACCGTTAACATGGCACCTTAAACTTGATCAGAGGTTGCCATCAACACTGGCAACCTCTAACTTCCTTAAACTCTGTAAAAGCAGGTTTAAGGAAGGATCCGTAAGAAAAATAGTGAGGAACTGGAAACGGTAAGGATGCAAGTGGCCCTGTCTGGTCTGCACAGAAGTATGAAAGCAGAGAGAAAAACTCTCACACTGCCACAAAATGAAGACCGAGTTCAGACTTGAAAAGGAGGTACAAAGAGGTAGCTTACTTGCATAGATGATGGAAAGGGACTACTCTGAGAAGTACTTTTATCTTTGATAATCACTTCTTTTTGTCTGAAGAAAGCCAAATTTGTGCTACGCATAAAATAGCACATAGTGCTCTGAAAACCTACCACTAATTCTGACCTTCAGGTTTACCACTTAGAGAAATTCCCCTTCTCATTTCTCTTCCAGGCTACCAAAAAGATTGCCTGACAAGCGGTACACACCAATCTCATACCACTTAACAGTCACTCAAGAATGTTCCCAGGGAAAATGGATTAAAGCAGCAGGCCTGCACCCCAGTTACAGGAAGGTGGCAGTAATGTTACAGCCACGTCCTGTGAGCCATTTCTCTCCCTGTTCTCCCAACAGGAGGACAGATTTTAGCTGTAAGACATCCGAAACAAGGAAACAAAACAGGGGAGCAGCAACCTTGCCTAAGGGTCTACAGAGGATGAGGTAAGATGAAGCAAAGGATCATACCACAATAGCAATTGGCTCCTAGAGTACAAAACATCTCTCCAAAAACCAGCATATGTTTAGCAATTAAAAAGAGTCTGGATGATCTAGTGGGGATTTGATAACTGGCATCTGTTGTTTGGAATGCTGTGGCCAGGATTACTTGTGGACACATTTTTGTTGTCTGCACATATGGGAAGGCAAATAGGTATAGTGAATGTATTTAGACTATTAAAATAAAAATCACCTTCTCCTTCTATGCAGTATTATTACATTTGAGTTTTGTTGCATCAGCTCCCACAAAACCATCCGCTGAGTTTCACAGCAGCTTGCCAGGCAAGTAACAGCAGAATTGCACTGTATGACCAACTTAATCTTCTGAAGAGACGGCTTAGCTTAACATTTAAATTGAAGAGTTTGAAGACAGCTTAAAAAATTTGGTCCATTTAAATTAAAGCTGGTATGGTAGGAGTTGCTGGAATGAGTGCAACTGTGTCCAAAGGGAAGAAAAGACAGTGAGGTCTGCCCTTAAGGGGCAATAAAGTAATGTTCCAATAAAGTAATGACAGCCGAGAAGACATGTTTGGTAGGGAACGACTCAAGTAAAAATCTGAGTGTTGAGATCCTTGCAGGCAAAAACACAGCTCCTAAGCTGGACAATAAACAGAGGAGGACAAGAATTCTGGTTCTAGCTACAAGTGGATAACAGACATGGCATACCAACGGCAAATCAGTGGACACATTGAAATACTCTGGACTAATATCGAGTGTGGAACAGAGCTGTAAGGGGCTTTCAGTAACGGACACCTACATAACTCCCTCTCCACCTTTTTCGTTTGTTCGCTTTTTAAACTTTGCAAGAGAATTTCTTGAAACTAGGCAACAGCAACACCTAGATGCCTGAATACAGTATTCAGCCTCACTTCAGCGATATGCAGCAGGCAGAAGATGATGGCTTTTTGTAGCTATCTTGCCCAGGCACAGTACTTATGTCCTGGAACGGCTGAATAGGTCCATTTGCTCACTTAGGGCTTTGGATGGTACAGCTTATCACATGAGGCAGGATGTCAGTTCCCAGGGAATATATGCGTGCCAAGTCTTCACTCATAAGTCGTGGCTCTTTTGGAATACCAATTCCTAAAGCCATTTTGTTTTGCATACAGCCTCTGCAGTAACCATAGACCTACCAGCCATGTCACTGACAGTCATAGCTGCCCATACATTTCTCTTGTTCTGTAGTCACCTTTCAGCTATCATCAGTTCTCTTTCAATAGCCTCATAAGCTATTTCCAGAGTCTTATCGATCCTTTAGCAGAGCTCCTGAAATGAAACAAAACTGCCAGACTCTGGTATGAAGAACACTGTCAAGTGACAAAAAAAAAATCTTCTGATAAGAATACGGAACGTTACCCTGCCCATTTAAATCTAGTCTTTCCTGGTTATTCCAGTGGGTAAGGCCAGAAGTGTCTATGGATGGAGTGACTGAAAATCTATAGTATGAAGGATTCCAATGCATCCCTAACAGACAGCCACAGCACATTGTGGAACTGTGGTTAGCTCAGCTGACAAACATCATTTCTCATGATGCATCTCTCGTTTCTCTAGTGAAAGAGAAAACTGCAAATCTTTCTCTGGTGAAGATCCCTCATGAGAGTGGTGTGTGTACTCAGAGAAACATATGCTAGTGATAAGAAGAAATAAATATTCTCTACCAACAGCAGAAAAGCAGTACTTTGTATATTAAATACACTTTATTACAGATGAAACTAATTTCCCTAGAAGCAAAGAACTGAGATCTGTGCCACTGAAGCTGGGGTTAATGACACAAGAATATTTTAGACCTGGAGGCTTTATGTAATCAACCCTTGCAGAAAACAGCCTGAAGTCTGCCTTGAGTTTTCACCTCCATGTTCACAGCCCTTTGTTCAGCACCCACTTCCACTGCTGGAGGTAGTAAGCTAGCTTTGGTGCTAATGCTGAGTTTAAGTTTCAGTGTCAAGGATATCCGTTCTTGGTACCAGGGCACTGAATGGCAGTATTCTTCAATGTCAAGACATGAAAGCTCACCTTTTAAACATCATGAAGGCCTCAGAGACCGTTTTGAACCATGCTATTTACGCTTTCTTGAAGAGAATACAAATGTACTGAACACCTACTTTGGCTATAGGACTCAATCTTTTAAAAAAAACAAACAAAAAAACGAAGGAGTATAAGAACTGAGGCAAAGGATAAATGGCTTAAATGCCATAGTTTCAAATCTACCATATTAGGTTGTACTTCATGAAGGAAGAAGAGGGGACACAGCAGTTTATACAGTTTTGTTCTACTGCTTTGGGCAGGGTCACAAACACACTATCCTTTATGACTTTGCACAGGTTGAATGTGGCCCTAGAAACTTCCTGAAAGTTATTCACATCTAATCTGAATGCACACGTGTGCGCACCTAAAGCAGTTCTTACACAGGGAGGAAAGGCACATGTCTCAGCAACATCATTTATGAAACTTATCAGAAAGAATGGTCAACATGTCTTTCAACTTCAAGACTCTTCCTTCGCTATGGAATTTCTCCATCAGGAATGGGGGAGGCTGCTTTATATGTTAAATTTATGCAAGTTTAACAAAGTTGTATGTTGCATTTATATTCTTATGTAATACCTACATGCTAAATATCCAATAATGTCAAACTGGGTTTTCTCCTGAAGACTACGAAACTTGAGAGGAAGGTAAGACTGGACAGACAAAAAGTACGCTTCGAAGTGAAAAAAACAGGATGTCCTTGTACACCTAGAACAATCACTTTACATTAACTGATAAAATAAAAATCTAGTTTTGAGTGACTGCCTCAACAGGGAAGGAACAGAAAGAGAACAGAACGAAGAAGCTAATGATATGCAAAAGACGAGGGCAGAACTATGGGCTAACAAGAAGGCAGCTTAGTAAGGCTTCAGATAGAACAGAGGGAGAAAGCTGTAGGATTATTCTGTACATCTGTTCCTCGGAGGAAGTGGTCTTAGGGAATGATCCAAGTTTCTCCCATTGCATTGAAGTAAGACTGGTTCATCTGGAATCACTGTAAAAATGAATTTCCTGAGCAATCATAGTGATCACAAAAGCAAGCAATTTCAGGTCTGGAATCACTGTAAAAATGAATTTCCTGAGCAATCACAGTGATCACAAAAGCAAGCAATTTCAGGTCGTATCAGCAATGTAGTCTCTTTCTGTCCTTTCTTCTCTACAGTAAAAGCAGGATGCATGCATACCCCAAAGACTCACCTATCCTTGCCATGTGCTCTGCTTTCTTCACCTCTTGCTCCGCACGGGTCTTGAAACGGTTTGAAGTATATTTGTACATCCTGTGATGATCAAAACTTATTAATCAGCAACCTCAGCAGTCAGGTCACACCATGATTTGATCATCCTATTAGAGAACAGGGTCTCCACATGCTACTCTACTCTTCTCAAAAGATTCAATAAATGGAGAACAAGGTTTAGGTATGAGTAACCGAGTATACTGGGAAGCGCTTAGCCAAAACTTTCAAGTCAGAGATGCTTTAGCAATAACAGCAACCACAGTCCCCCCACTTTTCAATGTACTCTGGTGGGGTACGACATATCCCATGTCCCTGTAGAAAATCCCAAGGTTAAGAGGAACAAATTCTTTAAAAGTGGAAAGGCAGAGTGAAAATACATGGAAAGCTTCTCAAAAACCTCCCATTACAGATAAATAACCCTTTCTTTCTCCTTCAAATGACTGTTCAAATGTGTAGTCTCACAGTGCATGTCTCCAAGCAGCACCTCTCAATCTTGCAAGGTTACCTCTAAGAAGAACAGATCTTAAGAGAAAACTAAGCAGAGAATTGATTTGTCAAGAATTGCATCCCATTTGGAAGCCTCAAAGTGGCATAACATTTAGCAAAGGTCTGAACAGAGCTTCAAGTTTCAGTTCTAAAGTTTCAGAAAATTTTCATATGCTACACAATTGGCTTACAACCTTGAAAAGTGTGCTGGAGTTGCAGTGGCTTGTTTGATCTCATTAGATCATATCAAATACAGATCACAAGCTAACTATAATTATTTCAGAGTGAAAGAGGCAGCCTCGTAAAAGAGGCAGAAGTCCATGAGTACGTCACCGCTATGTGGACACACGTAATTGGAGAAGAGGAGACAACAAGGATGATCAGAACCTGCAGGAACTTAAGCCACTTTAGATACCAGTGTTTGGAGGTACCTAGAGGAAAATTCCATCCCAAAAAGCTTTATAGAAGAAAGAAAGCTTAAGGGATCAAACCTCTCCAGCACTTAGCCAAAGCGAACATCACTAGAAATGTTGTTTTTACAGAGATGGGGAAGCATATAAGGACATAAGGCTTAACTGACCGACTCATTAATGTAGCAGGAACCACATTTAGGTTCCAATAAGAGACAAGATCCCTCCAAATGGCCGATAATCCATCAAGACCCATAAGTAATCATGCTGCCTAGATGAAAAAGGAGTTAGGTATGTTTCTATGAGCAGCCATATGCAGATGTAGATACAGACATCAAATAGCCTCATTAACAGAAAACCTTTATTCTTAAATTCAGAAAATTCACATCATAAATAGTCGAGTTGATTACATTTGTTCATCTAATGCACAATTTGTGCAATCTAGTGCATAAAAGTTGTATATCTGTGCAACTTATTTTCTGCTATTTATAAGGACCTCCTTACTGCAAAAAAGGCAGACAGGCACTAATTCTTCCAAGAACCATGCAACAACCATGTTAGGAGAAGACGACTCAGTTTTTGGGTGGTGCAATCTCCTCAAATCCACCTAAGGATGATTTAAGCTACCTGGGCCAACAGACTGAACATGTCCTGAAAACAAGAACTGCTTTCAACATGTTGGCACAACTAAATTACCTCATCTATGTCCTGCCTTACTTTCCTGAGAACAAACAGGAGAAACAAAGTGAAGATGAAAGGTCTCAACATGCCCGACTTTTGAGGCAGCAAAGCGACTGAACTTCTGTCTTACGAGCAGACAACACCTCCTTTTCACCAAAATGCAGAGAGGGCAATTGCAGGGTAATACAGAAAGCTAATGTGCGATATCACGCCAAGCCCCCATATGCAAGCCAGTTGTCAGTACCAGCTTCATCTGTCTGCAAGAGTGTTTAATAACTTGGTAAGCTAAACAAAGAGACCACTAGTACATAGATATGCTTCTGGAAATACTGTCCCAGAGACTGACCACTTCTCAAGAAAAAAGGAATAATCCAGTCATTACTGTTTCATGTTCTTTTCCAGTGCCAAAGTCATCACAGCCAGGAAAGCCCATATTCAAGTGGTTTGGAAAAGCATATCTAGCAAATGAATACGTAAACAAGATACATCTTGTCTTGTTTATCTTGCCTGACAGACAAGACTAGTGCATGATGTGATATATTCCCCCATCTTCAAGACTTTCATTACAATTGCCTTAGCATGCCCTCTTAAAGGGAAACTCTTGCAAATCGTTCAGTAAAATCACAGCAACAGCCAAGGAAAGCAAAACAGCATACAGCACTGCTGCAATCACCAACACTGAATGTCCGCTAAGATCTCTGACCATTCAATTATCTACCTGAAAATAGCATAAAGGGTGACATGCAAAATAGCCTGACTACATTCAGCTGCACAGCCTGCACTGCTAAAGTTCACACAGTTACTGTGGGAAGAAGCAGAGGAAAGCAATCCTTCAAAATGCAAAAGCAGCTTCCAGAGAGGGAGACACTCCAGCATCACACCTGTAAACTCTTGTGAACAATCTGGCACAAAATTAGCTTGCCCCTGATACCAGGAAGTTAAAGGTTCCAGAAAGGTAGCAAGGTACTAATATCAGATCCAGCGAATTCTCTAATATTTTTAAGGATGGAAGAGAACCAGAGCTCAGCTGAAAAGAGAAACCACTGCTTCCATGACATGGATGGATACTCCCCACTCCCACCTAACTGGGAGTGACAGTTCCTACATAGGAGTACAACCCTAAGCGGGTTGTATTAACAGTTGACTCTACTACCCACAAAAAGGTAGCTTCCAAAAAGGACAGATGGCAATAGGAAAATAAGTATCCTGTTCAAGAGACAAAAGATGACAGGAGCTACCACCTCCTAAAGACAATTCTCTTGAACAGATCTCAAAAGCAGACCAAAGGGCAGAGGGACAAGCTGACTGCTGTACCCATCAGTGCCCCCCTGCCTCCCATTAAAAAAAAAAAAAAAAAAAAAAAAAAGAGTCCTTATGTCAGTTCAGGATAGTAGTATTAAATGGCAGAGTACTCAAAACCCAGCAAGTAGATGTAAATGGGGATGCATGAGCTCTGGCTTCAACTTTAAAGGGAAGATCCAGGGCATAAGCAACCCTTCTCATCAGGTTCAGAAAAAATCTAAAAGATCATGAATAGCTGCAAAAGAATAAAAATAACAGCTTTGTCCTCAGAATGGACTGATTTGCCATTTTCCCTGCAATAAGTCCTCAGGAAGGAGACACCCAAGGGAGAATAATCTCTGCTCATGCATCTGAAGGTAAAAGATTGAGTCTTCACAAGTCGTCTATGGCACAAGGTAGGCAACTACCAGAAGGGCCATACCGGTTCTCAGAACCAACAGTGAAGGTACTGGACTTATCCCAATGACCATGCATCTTCTGGTATCCACATCTTGCATAAGGAGTAGGAAATTGAAAGGAAACTGTCTGCACACTTTTCCAGAAGAACCCTGTAAGGTTATGATGTTTGCCCCATGCCCGCAAAGCCCTACACTGTCTTCCTCAGCCTTGTTCGCAGTCTTTGCTTCTGAGCTGCAGGAGTGGGAGTTTCAGGCACTCTAAATGTAAATCACTTTACAGCTGTCCAACAGCAAGGTGCTATTCTCCAGAAACAATGAAAAGCAGATCCAGAATTGGTGACAGGGACCATGAACAACTGCTGTCTAAATCACCTAAAAAGACAAGTCTCTTTTCAATAGAAAACAGCTCTAAGGTATAAGACAGARCCAAAAGTCTTATACTCCTCCCCAGGCATCTACTACTGACCACTTTCAGAGAGAAGGAACTGAGACAGATGAACCTCTGGTGTGACCCAGTACATGTTATATTATCATGACAATGCAGGCAACAACCAGGCAGTGACTAAGTCCTGTCTTCGAATCTCAGAAGCTGGTCTCTGATGAGGTAAAAGCCTGTGCCCTCCTCCTCTGCTCTTCCTCTCTAGTACTTTTTTGGACTGTGGCATAGGATAAAGCAGCATGGGGCAGATGTGGCGTTCACACATAGGTAAACTGCAGGCAGAAACTCAAGAGCACAAGAGATTCCCTACCCAGGAAATCAGAATTTATCAGGGACAAATCATGCTGGACCAATCTAACTGCCTTCTACAATGAAATGACTGGCCAGGTCAACAAGGGGAGAGCTGTGGATGTAATCTCCCTTGCCTTCAGTAAGGCTTCTGATACTATTTTCTACATTCTCATTTAAGAAGCTGAAGAAGTATGAGCTTGGTAGACCATTATGCAAGCTGAAAATTGGCCAGGCTCAAAGGATAGTAATTGGTGGCTTGACATTAGATTGTGGTCAGTAACAAGTCCCACCTCGCAGGCTGATACTGGGCCCATATTGTTCAGTATGTCCAATACAGTCCAAAATGCTTGATTAAAAGAATCCCTAAAATATTCTATATCATTAGTAGTATTCTATTAAGACAAATCATGTTAAGCTACCCAGAATTAAATCTATATGCTCCTAGGGACAGAAGGACACTATTCCCTGAAACAGGCATAAATATACTTTCCCTTTTCCCCTTCTCAACCTTATAACCTTTTTTAGTACCTATTAAACCAACTGAGAGCATACCTCAGCTCATTTGCAAATTTGCTATGTTTAAGGGAATTTAAAAGGAAGACAGGGAAGGGTCTTTCCCAATCTCTGTTCAAACCTAAATCAGCTATACAAAAAAATAATTTTCAAAGCAAACTGCATCAAAGTGGTCAATCTGTTTTCATTTCCATAATAATTCTAGCATCCACCATATGAATTTCTCTGTCCTACATAAAAAAGTTATCCAACAGCTTTGTACGGCGTGGCATTTTGAACAACCAGTATCTTCACCGTGTGTTTGCTTTCAAAGGGAGCCAAATTCCACAGGTTATGGGTGTGATTTTCAAAAACGTTAGATTTTCCATTATCTACCCCCTTTCCCATGCAACACCACATCCCATTCTCCTGCTATCTGTTTCTGTAGCTTTAACAGGGAGTTACACAGGATATACCTAGAGAGCAAAACACTAACACTTTTCTGTAAGGAAACATTGAAGAGTCTCACGTACATGTGCAGACTTTGGGTCACAACACCTACCTTGGCTTGTAGAGGCAGCATGAAAGCCTCTTGGTTTGTACTTTGTGTCCATTTATGAAGATCCTCATCCTGGGATCAATGTAAAGCACAGCAGCATAGGCACGGAAGGAGCGACGCTCCGGCTTTCTGCAAGAAAGGAAGGCTTACAGAAACCAGGCCATTTGTTCAACATTCCCTGTTAGGATTACCAGAACACCTACTTTCCCAGCTGGGTCCACATAGCCCAGAAGTGACGACATCAGTTCATCCCTTGAGTAATCTCTCCTTAGAGACTTCATCTTTCTGTCTCCTTGAGTCTGAATTCCCTTTCTCCTTCATTTCACATTTTTTCCCTTCAATCCTTTCCAATTAAGAGGAGCCCTGATAAACTACTTTCACAATAGAGCCTCCTCCTCTATCCAGACCAAATGAATGAGCTTCTCTATCGACAAAACCTGCAAGATTCTCAGCTCCCAAGAACTGCTGCCCAGGTTCCAGCTGATCAACAGAAATACTCCCCAGCCCCAAACACCTCCGATGCCAATTGTCACGGTCCTTGGACTTATTTTAGACACCTATGGCAGGATTCGCCTTGTTCAACTTTACATGTTACCATCTGAGCTTTTAGCATGAGGCTCCCTTTAATATCAGCAGAAGTAAGGGCACAATCTGAAGAAAGGTAAGCAGCTACTTCAAGATATGCCAAGATATGCCAGATCTCAGCAAGAGAGCTATGTAAAAGAAAAGGCCTTTATTTTAATCACCCTGCAGGTAGATTAAGTGTGGCTTTTCTTTCACTTCTTCACTTGTCTTCCACAGAGATTTTTAATTGCGTATTTTAAATACGGTGACAAAATATTTCTATGTGCATATTACTGCAGCTTGAAAAGGATGTTTGGGTACAGCTGGATAAAAAAAGCATACCTTACCAAATAGCATGTCAAATCTATAAACTGAACCACTTAGCACTAAATAAGTGCCAGCTTCCTAGCACATTCTCGTGACTAACTGAAGGGTAAGAGTGTGCTCCAACAGAAATTGCACAGATCAAACACAGAAATAGCATCACAAGGTCAGGGGGAAGGAGCTCCTTCTAGTTATCAGCGGTGATCATAAGAACTCACCAGCGTGCCTTAAAGAAACTGAGAAGCACATTTGATCCCCAAAGGTCCCCAAGGAGTTTGTTGCACCTTTGTACTCAATAACATCAAGCCATTACACACAGAAATAGGTAGGTATATGGCGTTTGAAACTATTTCTGTAGGAAAGAAGCAATTTAAGGAAAGAGCACGTAATCGCACAAAAAAAGGTAAATTTCTCTAAGTAGGCCAAATGGAGCTCTGGGATTTAATTAATCATTTGGTTGGTTTAGCCCAGTTTTTCCTTTTCTTTTCAGGCTGCAAGTGAACAAAGTTTCCAGAAGGCTCATACCAGAATTCTTCCCTGATGAGCTAAGCAAACACTCAGCTCTGCCTAAACAGAGTCCTCTGCTCCTCTGGCTCCCCTCTGAGCACATCCTTCTCCCTCCTCTCAAAGAAAGTCAAGGAGCTATTCGTGCTCCGAAAAGGAGTTAATACACTCGACTGGACATAACACCTGTATTCAACAGTGCCATTCATTCACTGAACTTGACCTGCACAGCATCTCAGATTTTGTCACCGTGCATTAAACTGATGTTCTGTTTTGTGGTTAAAGAAGGGGACAGACCCACAACAGGCTGTCATTCTGGCACATGCTTCTTTGATGAGTGTAGAAAATTAGTTCTGTAGCTTAGGGCTCCCCTCCCTCTGTTTTACAATAGCTAAAGAAGGGCATTGAGTTTGCTGCTTTGACTAGGCTGAGACAAGCCAATGCAGAAATTCCCACCAAGAGCACAACCATAATGTCCGTGAGCTGTTTACAACCATGAATTCCAAAAAATAAAGAACTTCTAAATTCTCCAATTCACACCCAGAAAAAGAAGCTTCTAAAAAACATAAGCAAACATGATCTACCCAGCAAACCCTAAATATAATTTGATCAGAATCCCAACACCTGTAATATCAGCTCTACTTACGTTCCCTCTGGGGGTGTTTCTGCCATCTGAATATCTCGGAGGTCAGAAGTCACATCCAGCTCTGGCTCTCCATTATCCATTAGTTTGAGGTTAAAGATGATCACCAGGGTGCCTGAGCAAGCAATAAAGTTTATCAGGTGAGCCCCATCCAACAGTCAAATCCTTTGCCCATGAAAAGCACCACACATTCTTACCTTTTTCTCCATGGATCTTGTTAAACTGCTCCATCACTTCCTGTTCTGATTTGAAAGGGGAATACTTGTAAATTAGCTCAGTCTCAATAGCAAACTTCTCCACGTTGTCAGTCACAGGCTCTCCGCTCTGTGTGTTCCAGGTGGGCAAGGGGACAATGACCTGCAGATCAGATTATAACAAGAGCAATTTAGACTTACCTACCTGAGTCAGCCACCTCTGTGGCTCATGTCTAAATGAACATATTCCTTCTGATGGCCCCTTAGGTATTGCAAGTGTCTTTCCTAATTTTTCAGTGGTTTGCATGTCTGTAAAATGCTCAAGGATCCTTCTTTTCCAACCTCTCAGTTACCTTTCTACAACATCTAGTCTTAGATAAACTGTATCTGTATGCTATTGACCCTAAACAGCATCTAATCCCTACAAAAATTGGTTCTAAATGGAATTTGATAATTCTCCACATCACCTTGGTTAGCCAGGGACTCAGCTGCTTTAATTCTCTCCAAGTCTGTGAAATTAAGCCAGTTTACACCAGCTAAAGCTGTGCTTCCCTCAGCTACAAGGACTAGGTTTCCACCTTAATATCTTTCAAAGATTTAAAAATGCTACTGTAACTCTCATACAGGTGAGATAGGACAAACTGATGGAATTCTGACTTCTCCATATATTCAAATAAGTTCAGCAAGGACAAGCTTCCTATTCCTTTATCGATAAACCCAGTGTCATGATTCAGCTACGCAGCACAAAGATTTCTGGCGTATTTTTGTTTGTTTTTTTTTAAGTTTGGGTCTCCATAGTTCATTCAGTCTTTTTCCTCAAGCTGAGCAGATGACTAATTATTGATTTTTTTTTTTTTTGGAGCTAGAAACAAATCACAGGAACTGTACTCATCATTACCAACTCGATTCAGGTATGCTATGTGAACAAAAAGCAGTAGTTTTGCTCACAGTCACCCTTGTCAGTGAAATGCTTAATTACTGGAAATCCTCGAGTTCTCATGCCCAGCCTCTCCAACAGCGTGGCTCTTCAAAATATCAGGACAGAATTACAGCTGCACAATTTTCTCTTAAAAGGCCTTAAAGAGACTACAAAGTCACCAAGAACAAACGTAGACTAAAACTCTATATTAAACTTCATGAAGATGGTGTAGCTTAAACAGCTATGATGTTCACAGAATAGTAAGAATGCAGAATGAAGCACGGAGGAAGACCAAGCAGCAGGAGAGCATTATCTGTGTTGTTATTACCCTGCGGAGTATCACCTTAACAGAGAGAGGAAAGCAGAAGTAGATTTTGGTATTGCTTCAGTACAAGAACTCCCAAATTAATCACTGTCACGACCCTATTTGGCTGCTCACACACTCAACTATGTCTTTTTCCCTCTTGTAACAACTTTCATAATACTAGAAAAAAACCCACAAACTTTGCTTCTTCAAACATCAACCTCTATGCTTAACTGTTCTCCTGAACTCATGTATCCTCCACTCATATTTGTCCTGATTTTGCTCTTTTTATAATTTGCATAGGTTTTTAAAAAGGTTTTTGGTGTTTTCTGTAGCTTGGAACAAACAAACAAACAAACAAACAAAGAGACAGAATTAGATATTGTAGTAGCTGAACAAGGAGAATGAGTCTCCTCCTTCTTTTAAGATCCGGGCTGAGCCATAATTTCTGGTTCCAGAACCATTATGGGATCTACATCACTGTTCCCAACTTGTTTCAGCCATTAGCTGGCCACTAATACCTCTCCCTCAACAGTTCCTTTGTAGAGTTTTTTCCACCATCACAATGGCAAATGCTTTTGTTGGACACTAACCCAGCRTAAATTCAAGACTTTTAATTATTAGCTGTGCCCGCAAAATTCTCATGCTTAAGCACAAAAATACTTTCATGTTCAGAGTTTGGATACAGCACAACAATGTCTGAAAAGATGTGAAAGAATAGACATGTAGGGAATTTCAGACCTATGGGTAGTAACTTCAACCACCACCTTTGGTTCTCTAGAGAAATTCAAACTGAAACAATACATTTAAATACATCTCAAAAACAAACTTTGTCGGAGGAGGAGAATGCAAGAAGTCTTGACACGTCCTGAACTCAGGATGAGCAACATTAAGTCATTACAGCAAGCCCTACAAACTTGCAGTAGTTTAGAGAGACCTTTCAAACAGAACTAAAATCAAAAGGCAAAAGTCTTTCACGACTTTGCGTACCCCATACAAGTGTATCACCAAGAGAAAACCATACATGTAACACCACAGTTGAAACCAACGTTGACACACTCTTCTCTGAGAGCTGAGAGAAGTTCAGATGAGGGAGCGTTCACCATTTTCTCTCATTACAACAAAGTATGTGCAAACCTCATCAATGCCTTCTTCCTCATGAAATGTCCGTGACAGGAAGAGGCAAGTCATGGTGTTGTCCTTCTTTGTGAACAGGATAAAATCCTTCCCAATCCGCATGGAACCCCTAGAGACAAATTTCAGACTAATGTTACATCTGATGCACAACACTATTTAGAAGGTGTTTTAGGGTTTGTTTCTTTGACGTACACTACGAAGACTGAGGTACCCACGGTTTCCTCCCATTATGTTCAGTTATGAAATGTTAAAATCAGATGAGACAGAAAAAGCAAGTATCATTTTGCCCTAAACAACTTGTTCCTTACAAAAAGGCATCTAAAATCCAGACATTTTCATACGATCAAGAGTTCTGTAAAATCGTTCCCTAAAACATTTAACACTACTCATAACGAAAAGATACAGAAGTATAAAGACTCAAACTATGAGGTAAGTTCAAAAGAATGTTTTTTTTTTAATCTAAAAAAAGACAACTATGGTAAGATGTGATAATAGCCTTCCAATATATCAGTACAAACACAAGTGCATTGAGAAAGTGAATATGCAGTTTATTTCATTGTACACAGAATGAATATCAGCAAACTAGTTTGAGGGAGACAGAATTTATTTCCTAATGTCTAACTTGAAAGGCAAACTTTGACTTTTCAGCTAAAGCAACTCAACAGCTAGTTGTCACTAAAAGGAACAGTTGCATCTTCCTCCCCAACTCTCCTAACCCCAATAGTGCCTTCCCCTCTTCCTCTGTTACCCTATCACCCAAACTCCTCCAATAACACCAGAAATTATTCACAAACCGTAACAGAAAAAAAAATTAATACTGGATCAAAAGAAGGATTAGTGTTCTGCCAGTTTAGTTCTCTGTAGATTAGCTTAATTTGATACCAAACCTCACCTTTCACATATATTTGCTTCAGTCTACATTACCTGGCTGAACATAGATGTCCTTCGCTCAAGATTAAGAATGGCCACAGATGTGTCATGGAAGTGCATAGGCAGGATCTGTCCTGCACTGCAGCTGGACTGATATCTCGCAATTCCATACTTTCTCCCCCCCCACATATCAACAGAACTCCACAGATTTCTCACAGTGGGATGAATATACATCATCAAGCCACAAAGAGACCAGCAGCACAAACCAGAAGACCCAAGCCAAAACAGCCAACTGGACTCTGCTATGGCAGCCCTCTACTAAAGACATTAGGTTACTACAGCAAAGACCTCTCTTTCTTAGCTAGCCCCCACCAACCACTAAGATTTTCTTCCTGCTTCTGTTTCTCTGCCACTTAATYCCACCCCTCTTATTCTTCTCGCCACAGTCCTCTTCTCCATTGCAATTCTCTGATATAAAAAAGAAAAGGTTTAAGACTTGCACCAGAAAACTCTCCTAGTGAGATGCTGCATCACCACCATGCTCTACTATAGGCATATTAAGCTTTTTTTCCTCCTGCTCTTTAATAATTTTTTCCAGCTCTGATGTTTAACCTCTGCATCATCTAAATATCATGGAAAAATACTGCCACAGGCTTTGGACAGCCTTCTCTGACACTGAAGAAATAAAGATGATGTTCATATAGTTTATGTCTATCAAAACACAGTATCTAGCATCCCTTAACAGGCTAGTAGCTCTTTATATGTATTTTGATTTTATCTGCATGTGTTATTCTGGAAAATAAGTACCTCCAAGAAAAAATTACATTTACTCTCTCAACTCAAACCTTCATGATTTCAGGAGGCTGGCTTTTGTTATACCTACGATTTCAAGCCGTTCCCATACTGCCCAATTTGAGTTGACTCTGGCGATCGCTTGGCTGATTTACCAAATTGAATCACGCTGGCAGCTTCACCTGGAATGAAAGACAGGAAGTGAAAACAAAGTTTGCTGCAATATATACACACACACACATCTTTTGGATGAATTTATTCAGGATTATGAGTAGCACAGAAAGAATATACCATGGAAGAGGCTGTAAGCCCAAGCCAAAGCCTCATCATGAAGCTCTACCGTACAGCTCTATAAAAACTACATTATTTAATGGCAGTCATATTATCAGAGGCTTTATACAGATGCCACCAGGCTGACAAAGATCTGGAGATCTAGATAAGATTTTTTTTGTATTATTCTTGTATCTGAAGTGCACAAAGATGTCTTTTTACAAAAAATTTACACAACACCACCTGTTGAGTCCACCACAATTATAAATGTGCTCATAAACCAAAACCAAAAAACATTGTCTAGAACAAGTGCAGCTCTGATTCTACTGCTAACATGATAGGTCTGAAAATGCTAGTATATAGCATAAGTCAGTACTATAAAAAAAGGTCGTGAATGCAGGATAAACTGACTACTTTTTTGTCGTGGAGTTGAACCGAGCGCTACAGCTAATTAATGCGCTGGTAAAACAAAAGCTAATTCTACCAACAGATCCCTGGAGTACTGACAGTTGTGTAGTTACGGGTATAAAGGCAGTACTCACTAGTACTGCAGCAAGTAAACAGAGTATTTTATTAGCACAGGACAAAAAGATAGGATGTGACAGCTTTTGAGCTGATGGTCTGCCATTTCTAGTTCAAGCCTTTCTATTGTTTAAAGGATAAAGCCTTCGTAACATCATCTGTAAGACAATTCCCCTCCCTTCCCCCAACAGATAGCAATCATTTCACCGCAGAACTTACTGGGAAAAATGAAATGCAATTCCCGAGACAAGGGAACACGAAGTTCTTTAGCAGGAACACTCCTTCAAACAGGAAGGCTAACAACAATCCCAGCCCGCAAATGCACATGCAAGCTGTGAACATCACTTACTATTCTAGTCCCACCAACTACCAGGAGGTTGAACCAGCAAACAAACTGAATTTAAGCATACAGGAGGCTTATTCAGGTTCACTAGTACAGCAAGGAGCTTTTCCAATAATATGCGCTGTTTAGTAGCAACACTTGCTCTGATAAGAAATCACTGAGTTGCACTTTAGAACGTCATTTTCTATTCGAACGACATTCACATGGAAAGCCACAAATCACAAGACGAAAACACAAGAGAACAGCTTTAAAAGCACCCGGCTATTTTAATTCACTATGTTTATAACGAAGGTCTATAACGAATTTGAAAAACAACTTTTGATTGGATGGGAATATTTCTTCCCTGACCTAGTCTCTCAGGACTTCAGATTACTATGGTATTTTCAGCCCAGCCAAAGAAAACATTAGAAGGTTATCTCATATCTGGAGATCTAGAGAAGATTTTTTTTTAATTTATTATTCTTGTATTAGTCTTATATAAGTCTGGTCAGACTGGGGAATAGAGGATATTCTAAGAAGAGCCTGTTACCATTGTCCTTTAGCTAAAGAGACTTTACTTGTTGTCCTTGTGAAAAGCTGTATCAACAATTATTTTTAAAAAGCATGAAAAAGCCTAAAAATGGAAAAGAGCACTTGTCCGAAGCATTTCCTTTCTCTCAGAAAAGGTGAACATATGGTTTATCACTCAATGCTGGCAGTCCCAAAACAGCCCCAAAACATTCTTTTTTATTGACAGAGGGACATAAATGACCTCTGCAAGAGGGACCTACTGAAGAGTAAATGAGTTTCACTGCACCAGGCTTTCTGTCTTTGGGACAGGCTTAATCTTTACCTACTGTCAAGAACCAATGTACAAATGAAACTTTTTCGTACAAGTGATTTTTTTCCCCCAGCTTTATCATGGTAAGGCTCTAGAGGGAGTTTCACTTAATAAAAGCGAGTGGACTATTTTAGTCGCACTGTTTTGGTTTTATCGTGTCTCACAGTTACTAGACTTAAAAAACAAACTCCCTGGCAACAGAAAGTGGTTTGATGTGATCTATACCAAACAGACAAGAAAAAAAATAATTCAAAGGAATTCACTAAAGATGGCAGATTGAGCTTCAAAGCTCGGGAAAAGGAATCAAGGGCTCAGACAAAAAAAGGAGGCATTCCTAAGAAGAAACATCAAACAGCTAGGGATGAAGAGCTGGTGGAGAGAGCTGTTTGTCTCCCGACTGTCTCTCCTGGGGAACACTTTCACTCTTTGAGAAGAACCCTCTATTTCCAAGTTCTCTAGTTGAGAGTACACCAAAGAAGGTATCAATCTGAGCATGAAAAACTGTCCTTTACTTCACTCTCCTTGCCTTCTCCATAGGTTTATCTGCTAGATTTGCATTAGAGGGGCTATTTGCAGTAGAATTAATGACAACATCCTCAAAAAGATCTCAGAGCCAAAATATTTTATTACAAAGAAATTAGGGGAAGTCGGGCTGGGGAAAACCAGCCTAATCCAAGATCATTTCAGGTCCAGCTTCCCTTGGGACAGGGGAAAAGGGGGAGAAGCTCTGAAATCTTTGGTACCGTAACAGATACAGAAACGAACCAGTTATCTCAGGGGGAAATGAATGAACAGAGCTAGTTATTGATGGATCAACACAGCGACATGTACACATTCTTAAAAATGTGCTAGAATCCCAATAATATTTAAACAGCTGCTCTTCACTGTAGCAAGCCTTGGACAGACAATATTTAAAGAAATACAGGAGCTAATAAAAGTAACCAAGACTTTAGTACTTAATTAGTTGCATTCACTAAAATGAAAGGCACTTTTAAGCTTCCAATCTTCAAGATATAGTTTAAGGACCAAGGACTGGGATAAAATGCAAGTTAAAGACTTATTTGCTTCAATCCTTTAAGAATACAATTACGAATCACTTTCTAAATCAGTTATTAAATTTCTTCAAACTACAATTGGCTTTTGAGTCATTCAACTTATGCAGCACCTTAAGAGCCCAAGCAATAAGTAAAACTTCTCAAGCCTAAGTACCCTCAACAGGGACCATTCACAATATGGGAAATGCCAATCTAAGATGCGTGGCATGAGATCCGTGCTGTGTGGTTTTCTCTTTGACTCATTTAGTCCCCTATGAAAAAGCCAAACTTTCGGACCAGCACTGCGATTCTAACGTTCCACTATGGGAATGCTAAGCTTTTTCAAAAAAAAATCTGTACTATGACATTACTGAATCTCAGATCTTTTGAGAGCTTATGACTCTGTACTACAAAGACAGAAATACTGCAGCCTGAGTACAAATGTATTTTGAACTTCAGGTCAAACAACCATTAAGAGAGTCAATGCATCAAGTTCTAAATGTAATTCTGGTGTGAGTAATTTGACACACATGCCTAACTTTTAGAAATGCTCATCACTTACAACTTTTACTTATTTTAGTTGAGAAGCTGACATTCAATCTGACAATCAGGAGCTATCAGGCAGAGCACCCAAATGTGGCCTATTGCTTCTCTAGACCCTTTCCTGCTTTTATAAGTTGCCAGACAAAATCAGGAAGTCCAGCATGGAAAAAGACCAATGAGACTCAACAGCAACAAGGCAGGATAACACGTATAATCTGTTCATGAAAGGGATTCATGTTATTTGAATAGTCAGGCTGACTCAACTCTATGATGCAGCAAAATACTACTTTTTTTTTTTTTTTTTGGTCAGATTAGTTTTCTGTGACAGAGGAGATGATTAGTTTTATATATGATAAGGCTTAAAAGAGCCAGTGCAAAGAGACAGAAACATGTATCCCTGCATGGAATTCCCCCTTTTCAACAGAACCAAGTCATCAATTCAGCTTAAGCCATAACATGGCACTTCAGTTGAAAATGCAAACGTAACTTCCTGTCACTTACTTGAATCCATTCCCGTTCCATCATCCAGAAAACACAGCATGAATCCACCTCGCAGATCCTCTCGTCGTTCTGCAAGAGAAGAGCTAGTCAATACTCCCACGTACAAAAGCTAAAAGTTCCATAAAATAGAATCAAATTAAACAGTTTTCGTAACCGGAGTAGCACAAGAAACAGGACTTTTCCAAACCTAATATAGCTAAGCTCCAATAGCCAACAGTTTTACTCAAATTATCCATGAACAATAAAAAGGGCACTAGATTTTTATTACAGAATGACTAAGAATTTCTCCTGCACTTTAACTTGTAAGTACATGCCGCAAAGCGTGCTGTAAAATCATGCTTCTTTAACCCCCAGTATAAACAATCATTCATTTTGGTGTTCATCCGACCTCAGCTTAAGACTGATATAAGTACTATGTGACTCTGTAATATCGTGCCCGAGTTATTCCGAAGAGCGCTACTTTTTGAAGGCCACACACTGGAGCACAGAACAAATACTAATGGACTTAAACGCCCGTAGTCTTATTCTACCAGGTGCAAACACACATTTTGCAGCCTAAATCTGAGTTGTTACTACTGACTTAACTGCTGACATGTAAGGAAGCAGCAAGAGTGACCTACCAGTATAAATGTCTATTCTTGTGGCATCTGCATCTCTACAAAGTAATAAAAACACAGTCAGCATTCAAATGTCAAATAAAAATGAAGCCAAAAGCCAGGCACTTGTAAGTAATAATCTCGAAGAGGAACTGACTGCACATATCAAAATCCACAAAGGTGCTGCCAGTCAGCACTAACAGACAAGTTAAAAGACAACACATTGCTAATTTTTGTCTATTTGAATCCAAACTTCATCATAAAACGTTGTTGCACACACAGTTAACACTAGTTACAGTGAACATCACTGGCATTTTGATTTAACAGAACTTATACTGAGAAAAAAAACATCAAATAAGCACACATTTACTGACCTTCCTCCTGTATGAAACAAACACTACCTACATTTTTTCCATCAGGATGATTCTGAAAAGTTTAGAAGCTCCTGCATAAAACCCCATCTGAATACATTCAAGATTGCTATAGTAAACTGAGCCGTTATGAGATCATGTAAAGAAAGGCCTTCATACAACTTTGCATCCTCCTCTGTGTTTGAAAAGGCAGCCCATACAGCACTAGATCAAGTTAATCCCTCTCCTCAGACCCAACCTTTTTAGTACAACAGAGACCAACACATATCCTTGGTTTGCTGGTCTGCAGGGTGCAGTTCTATTCTCTTCCATGATGTGCCTTGGTCTTGACTCCAAACTGGTTTGTTTAGAAGTATTTTATTTAAACACCTTCCCAGATAACTTCGGTTCTTTCTGGCTCCTTTATCATCATTACTTGACAGAAAATTATCTCAAAATATTTCCATAATGTCAAACCAGAGTATTTTTTGAAGTTCAAGGGATAAATATGCAAGGTTTGGGATGTAGCTATAATCTGAATTTTGGAATGAAACGTTAGAAATGTGGCAGAAAACCTGTGATTTCCAAGCGTGACCTCTCAGGTGTCACAACTGCTCTACCTATTCTTCCTCTGATTTTCAACACCTCGTTTCTGATTTTGTTCTTTTCACCCTATCGCCATCCTTGATACTAAGAGCCAAGGTTACGTAAGTATCTTCTATTCCCAACTCCAGTAATTACTATTTTACCAAAACCTTTAAACAAAAAAAAGTAAAAACTGGACTTGCACTTTATCCTTGAATCCATGTTGTGTCTTCTAACCTTTCCTCCTCCAACCTGAATTATTCTATGATTTGTTCAAACTCAGGTTGTCATGAATCTATTTTTTTTAGGGGGCAGGTCTGGGTATTGCAAGAGGATCAACTGAAACATTCATACTCAACTACAATGAATTTTTTTATTTTTTATTTTTCTTAAAGCTTACTAGAAGTGAAGATTGCTCAAGAATTTCCCCAAAAGACAGACTTGTTCTGGACACTACAACTGAATTTACTTTGGGAATTAAGCACTCTCGGAGACATACCTGGCATTATCTACAAGTTCAGCAAGGGCACCAAACAAGAACTCATGAGTAGTTCTGAAACAAAACAGAAATAGCAAAGTTACCTTGATGCTGAGAGAGAAAGACCTTTAAATAAACAATAATCTCAAATGTATTTTAAACAAATCGAATTATATATCTGTAATACCATAGCCAGCCACGGACCCAAGGCTAGAAATGAGTATTTTCCTATCCACCGGCAGCAGACCCTCAGCAGAAAGGCTGCCCAGTGTGCAGTTAGATTCAACTAACCTGCTACTCTCTGTGGACTGGGAAACACCCTGTGGTAAACAAGAGCCTCATTAACAGGCATTAAGAAAATTATTGACCGGAAGCCTATGAACCAGTCAACAATTCATATAAACCCATAATTACTCATCATATTGCCACATCTCTTAGTGACAACTAAACACTGCATATACGTAAAACATGCACAGATGAGGATTACATGCAAGGTCCATCTCTCCGAAGAACATATTCACATTTCAAAAGCTATTCCTGAAATTTCCTGAAGCTGGGAGACGTCCCCAGTAGCTGCACACATTCCTAATCCACAAAGATAATCTTCTGTTACCACTGTATCACATCATTTTCCAAACTCAAGGCTACATTCATTGATCCCAGTTTACTACAATCTCAAAAACTATGGTTAGTTTCCAGCCTCTTAAATGTTATCTTTCATAAGCAACACTCATCAAAAAGCCGTTAGTTATGTGCCTTAACCTTGAAAGGAGATACATGGTATGGAAGTCTAAAAGAGCTAATAAAATGATTTAAGAAGTTGTCCCTCAACATCATTGCAAGATCCCTATCGTACATCCAACTTGTTGGCATAGATTCAAAATCTAACAATTATTTCAAATGCAGATGGACCACATTCATCCCCATATTAACTGCAGGATCTGGGGAAACAGTTATTCTTACTGAATCCAGTAATTTGATCAATTGGGAATTTTTAGGGAATTTGCTGCTCCTCCAGAACACTTATCAAGGGACTGAACGCTCAGAAGTTGTTGTTCTACCTATCTGCTTCAGCTGGTGTGAAACCACTTCTCATAAAACTTGCCTCTATTACTACTCACAAAAGGGCCAATAGTTGAAATAGAAGGTCATTCAATTCAGACTTTCAGCTTTAGAAGAACAGATACAAAGGTACTTGCCATATGTAAAACATACAGCTGTCCACAATGCCAATAATTACCAAATGAACTTTCATATCCATCTTCAACATCATGAACCCTAACTCATTAATGTAGCTCTCATCTGAAATGCAACAAGTCAACTTTCAAAGTTATCACTGTAATTATGAGCATGGAGCTTTCCATCTCTGTAAGCTTCCACTTGCTGACACAGCAGAGGCAAGAGACTGAGGGTGAACGGTGTTTTGAAGACTATCATCTTCCTAATCAGAAGAGCCAGAAAAGCTTTCACAGAAGCTCAAAGCTGATATTCTTTCATTTGTGCACAATTTCCTGGGCACAGATCTCAAGCCCTCCCTCTAGTTCAGGAACACCTATTCAACTCCATAATTCAACATTACAGAAGTTTATTTAGAAAGTAATGCATGTCAGAAAAAGCCGCAAGCAAAAAGATGTGTTAGCACCAGTGCCTGTACTTCATTAGCAACTTTTGCTCTACAATTTAAAGAATACTTCAAATTAAGGAAAAGATGCAAATAAGATACGAATAAGAATGTCTACGGAAAGATACTGGAACAAAATCAAGTTATTTCTACGTAGCATGGCACAATACTCAACTTGAACAGCTACCAAAACTGGAATCCCTTGTGCTGACATAGGCAAAGTAACACCTTGCTAAAAGCAAGAGAAATCAAGTCCAGCTATTTACCACTACTAGATTTAAACACATCACAAATACATTGTATAAAAATATTAACCTCAACACCTAACCTAAAATGTCCCAAATTATCTAGTCAACATCAAACTAGAAGTTGCATGAAGTGGTTGGCCTGATTTAATCTGTTCAGTTATAAACAAAAACCATGATTTCACCTTACTATCTATCAGAGATACCTGAAACACTTAACACATATCATGATCAGCCAGTGACAATCCCCCCTCAACCCAGCCCTCCAAAAAACACTTAGGATTATTTTACATGCAAGGTAAGTTTCAAAAGCACGAGCTAAGCTGTCGGCAAAACGGAGTCCACCAGAGCTTGCACACAACCTGGAAATCCTTAAGTGTGAGCTAGACTGGCATCAGAGGTAATATTAACCTCAAGCAATCAGAGCACTTGGAATATAACCGTTACTGATTATATGACTGCTGGAATGAAACATGAGGGGGGAAAAGAAAAGAGCATTATTAAACTCTGTAGCCTCAGTGACAGCTCATCTTGGCACAGATGGATTGGCCTGGGAAACTTCTCCTTTTATCATCTTTCATTCAAGACAGCTCTGTGCAGGAGTCCAAACTCAACAAGGAAAAACAGAACGTAGAAGTCTAATGCTGACAATGTATTTATTCAAGTTCTGGTTGCAAGAGGTCAAGTCAGATGACTCCAGAGAACATGATTGATTTCAAACATCTTCACAATCCACTGAGAGTAATATCCTTCCCCTCCTCCCAAAAAAGCTTATTTCGTGAGCAGTTCTTAGAGGATCACCCTCTGTTTGAACCCCGTCGGACTCCTAATCCTACGTAGTCAGACAAGTACCTAATTACTAATGAAAGACATAAGACTTTATTTTTGTTCTAAAGGAGGCCACATCTGGGAAAATACTTAAGCTGAGGGTTTGGCATCCATGTCAGAAATAAGAGCTCTTCTCTCATAATTGTACTTTAACTTTTCGGGCCAGAACAGAAAACATCCACAGAAGAAATGGGAGAGCTTGGGCCAGCGTTTGGGAGTCAGGAGTTAGTTATCATCGTTATTTCCCAAGGTCACTGTTCAGTTACTTTGAAGTCTTTCCATTTAAGTGAAATTCTTCCACTCCAGCTGTGTTTAACAGGACAATTCCGATTACAGAAAGAACCTTAAGTTCAATCACAAGTTAACTCCTCCCTATGCACCACTGTTAAAAGACAACTTCAGGTGCTCAAATTTTAATATGTTCCTTTGTTTATGCATTAAAAATACTCAAAATACAAAAAAAACCATGTCAGTTGGGCCCAGATGCATTGCTTGTACTAATCTCAGTAAATGGCTTTGGAAGTGTTTTAAAGTAGCAGCATGTAATTTTTAAGGAAGACCGCCAACCTCTGTGCAGGCAGGCAGCTTTGAGAAGCTGCCATAAAAAGAATGCACCGATAATTTTCATGTGCTTATGCATGGATATTTTCACTGTAAGATCTCAAAGGACTTTCACAGCTCAACTACTGAAGTCTCAGAAAAGCACTTGGAAGAATATCAGTGGTATATTAAAAAAAAGTAATTGAAGTCATTTAAGCATACACTTTGAAATTTGCCATCTGGTATGGAAGTATTAAGAAGCTATTCTAAAGATCAGCTGCAAGTCCTGAAGTTCAGGGACCATGTAAACTGACTTCTGAAAAGCACTTCGGATTTTAGTCAGTGTTGAATACATTAAAACTTTTCTTTGCTTTGAGAAGGCCTAAATGTGGAGCAAAAATAAATCAGGGCTTCATTCCACAGCTCAACAGCTAGATGACTGATGATTAATTACAACTTAAAGAACTTTAACTCCATGACTGCAAGAACACCTTTATTATTGAAGTGAAATCTGACTGAGATGGTACTACTTTCCTCAGCGTACCATTGCAAGAGAACATTGTCTGAAAAAAACAAGCATCTCCAGTAACAGAAATCCTGTGGGGTGGTTGTTTCTCTCCCTGTCACACAAACTTTTAAAAAGTATCTCCATTGTTTCCATTCTTTTCCATCACTGTTGTTCTTAGGGAAGCTTACGTACTGGTCCCTGTAATCTCAAAAAGCTCTTCACTCATAGTGGATCAAAAGCCCTGGCACTGGCTTATTCATACTCTATTAGCTTCCAGCTCTTCCGAAGAAATTTATAATGCAGTTATGCTTTGCTAAATCCACAGCCTAAGATGACTAAAAAGTATGGTAGCAGCATAAAGTAATTTTAACACTTTAGGGAAGCAACTACAGTAGTCACAAAAGGTATGAAAGAATTTTTCGCAGCACAGTCTTTAATTATCTTCTTACGAGCACAGTCAGAATTCCAGTGGTCTGCAGACACACGCAATCTTTCGACAGAGTTTTGCCATACAGTTGTTTTTTCAATCCATAAGAGTGTTTGCTTTGCACATCTGGACAGGAACATTTTAGCAAGTTAGGGATAGTACCAGCGACTCAGTATCGCCCATTATCTTCAGACACCAGCCTGCGCCTTCGTATGCAACTGCTACAGGCCAAACCAGGGAGTGAAGCCACAGGATAACAGACCCATAGGTGACACCAGGCTGTTATTATCTTTCTTTTCTTGTGTAAAAACTTGGCTTTCCTCATGGTGGAAAGAGACTGAGTATAATGCTCTTGACATAAGTAACAATATGAGATTTGGCAGACTAGTGGCTCTTGCAGCCACACTTTGCACTGCCAACAAAAACACTGTCAGATCTACTTGGAAATTAAGTTGTACACTGCTCTGTCTATCTGAAGCCTTTAGCCTGCTGCAGGCCACTGAGGTCCCTCATTCTAAGCTTGCCTTTGTACAAAAGAAATCATATGTGGGGGGGGGGGGAAGCCAGTGCTTTTTCTTCTTCTATTCATGATGAAAGTAAGGGCCAAATCTTCTACAAAGCATTAAGGAGAATCTCATGCCAGTCGCTGCTCCCCAGTTGATGGAAACGAAGAGACATCAAACATGGTTCATGCTGTTCCTTCAGGGTGCTGTTCTGTATGAAGAGGCTCCTTTCTTAAACTCTTTTGTATATGGCAGGTAGAAAGGTCATTTGTAATAGGCAGGTCTCAGGCGGGTGCTTAACCTGGCTAAGCAGCGCTTCCTGGTGGCACTTCCACAGCCTAGACGTGCATTTCGAAGTAACCCCGTCTAAAGCAGCCGAAACTTCATCTCTTCTGAGGAGATCCCGTTTTGATGGATTCTGGTGTCACGCAGCACCGACAGCAGCTTCCAAAACTGACCAGCAGCAGAAGTTAATGCTCTGGCTCAAGGCACGCTCACACAAGATACGGGGGCACGAGTGACCCGGGATGCCGTGGAAGGAGGGCGGCCATCGCGGCCGGCTGAAGCACGAGGGCTTCCCAGGGAGCGGTGCAGCCGAAGGCGGGCGCGGAGCTAGCGGCTGCGCCCCTTCCCCGCCCCGCGGCGCCTGCCGGAGCCGGGCCTGGGCCTCGCCGCAGC
>NW_020447383.1:38842-56956 GCF_003343035.1 Apteryx rowi | reverse complement strand
CCCGGGAGGCGCGGGCGGGGCCGGGGCCTGTGGCGGCCGCGCCCGGGAATCGGCCTGGCGGGAGGGGGCCGGGAGCGGGGGAGGCGTGCACCCCTCCCGCGGGGAGGTCCGGTCCGATCCGGTCCGATCCGGTCCGATCTGGTCTGATGTCGCCGCTGCCGCGCGCGGGTGGGGGTAGCGGCCGGCCCCGGCCCAGGAGCGATGCTGAGCCCGCGTGGCGTTTTGCCACCGCTCTATCCAAATGGGGGAAAAACATCCCGGCAGCCCCGTGGCAGCGGCCGGGCCCGGTGGGGAGCAGGCGGCCCCCGCCCTGCGCCCGCCCCGTGCTTCCCTTCCGCAGCAAAGCAGCGTGGTGGCGTCTCACCTGCTAGCGAAGATAGCTGCGGCGAGCCGAGCTCATCGGATTTTAAGTTGGTGATAAATCTCGGGCGCAAACATCAGCGCAGGCCAAGAGAGGCTTCTCCTTCGCTTGTCGCTCTGTAGCGCTGACATGGCCGCGGCGCCCGGCGTGCGGCCTGACTGCAGCACGAGGGTGGTGCAGCAAGCCCCCGAGGAGCCCGTGTCTGCCCGGTCGCGTGGGCTGCGCGCGGGGCTGCGGCAGTGATCCCTCGAGCGTGGCTACGCAGCTGAATGGAGTCATTCTACAGTCGAGATCCAGCCTGGAGACTATCAGCTTCTGGCCTACAAAATAGTTGCATTTAGACTTCAACTGCTGTTTAACTTTCCTGCAGCTGGCAGCTCCTGTTGTTGATGAAGGCCCTGTGAAATCGTTGAGGAAAAGCTGATGAATGTGTTCATGTTTGCTAAAATAGATTAATAGAGAGGGAACGTAAAGTCATAAACGCTCTTATCTGATTTCTGTGCCTTTGATTCATCTTGAATTTCAAAGTGATTGAGGAAAGTTGGGCTATCCTTCTTGCATGCTGCGTAAATCTTGTCCCCCTCTGAACCACAGGCAGAATACAGGAATCGCAAAGGCCAGAATTATTTTGCTAATACTTGAATTGCCCATTGGAAAAGCATATCAGATTCTCCTTCTGAAATGGACTTTAAAACAGGATGGCTGCTTTTCCTGTGTCTCAGATAATAAGAATCTGAGCTAAAGATCCAAAATTTGAAGGAATTCAGTCTGTGCAGAAACTGAGGTGCCATCAGCACTGGTTTCGTGAGCTCCTATTCAGTGAGTGGTTCTTTGCAGCCATCCTACATGAACAGATAGAATGAGTCTAGCTTCTTCCATTACTTTCTCTTCCACAGATGTGGTATAAAATAAAATACCATAGGCAATAGAATCATTCTTGAGAGGCCCTTGTTGCAGTGGGAGACAACAAACTTTGCTATGGTGCATATAACCATCCTGATAAGTGACTTACAGAATGCTGAACTTGTCCAGCCTGTACATTTATGGTGCTTGAGACAAGCCTTGCTGCTCTTCTTTAACCTGTAGCTGAGTTTCTTACACAGAGCTGGGTTTGGACATCTTGATCTTATGTAGTATGCAACTCCCTCAGTACAGCATAAGGTATTCTTCTTTAAATAGAGCCTGCCTGTCTTACTTACTCATAGAAAGGAGCTGCATTATTCATCAAATCATTCTGCCTTTTCCAGGGCATGAGTTGAATCTCAGGATCTGTTTGGATGCAAGCCATGAAATCAAGAATTTAGAAAAAGCAAGTGTTTTTCTTCCTAGTTCTTTCTAGCAAGGAGTTCTGCCATATGTGGCCTGGGGTAGACCTGTTCCTTTTATTCATAGGCATGTTGTCACTCGCTCGTCACATGTCTACCCAGTTGTTCCATCATTCATGTCAGGTAGCAGAGCAATTTGTTGACTAATTCAAATGAAACGTGGTGTGAAACCTCTCTTCATGGCAGTATTGTCTTTTTCTTCTGTGTTGAGAGATCTAGTCTCTGCATGTCTTTTCTCTGGAACAGTCTGACTTAATGAGCAGTCAGTGAACTGCTCATATGAGATATGCCGACCAAAATATTCGAATATAAGTACCTCAGTATGTATCAAAGCACTGAAAGAAAAGTCCAAAGACCTTTTCCATAGTGCCAAATGTCATTCTCTCTCTTGCTTATCTCCCAGAAAAGTCACACCACTGATTTAAATGTGTGATTTTGTTCACCCAATTTGGAAAATACTAGGTACTATTATCAGTGAGACACTGGCTGTCAGAAATGAGTTTGTAAATAGAGATAGCTGGCAGAAGAATGGAAAGGGGAGGAATAGACGAGAGCAGGGAGACATCCTGAAGTGAGAAACGGGAAGCGTTCAGCAGAACTATTGGACAGTGAGGACTCTCCAGTACGATACCTGTCAGGCTCCCCCATCCTGAGTCTGAGGCTTCCCTCTTTCCAAGTTGTGATTACTGGAAATATTTAGTGGCCTTTACCAAAATGAAAAGGTACGCAGGCTTCTTAACAAAGTGACTAATAAGTGGAATTTCTTTTGTTCATGAGTAAATAAAGATATTTTTCCCTATCTCGTTATTTGAAATGTGTGGACTATGTAACCTGTGGTTTTTCATTTGATTTAAATTGTCATTTAAAATCACCCTGACAGACATGCCTAATATGGACAGTTCAAGTGATTTCAATTTGGCAAACTTATAAGCAACTGAAAACATGATTGTGTAGTGAAAAGTTCAGTGAAACCTCAAATGTTAGTTGCACTTAGAAATAGCATCCAACTAGACCGAGCTGTGCTGTGAATGAAGAGTTGAACAGCCACATGACCACATCTGATACAGAATATGTTTGGGGAGGCTCTACAGGTTCTTCTCATTAAAACATCTCTCAGTGATGACTGTCAATAGATAACTACCATTCTGTGTGCTGAGAATATTGCAATGTGTGAAATGTCCTTTGTCACCTCTGAAGGCATTCATCCCCCCTAACTTTAGATGTAGGCAGACAAGGTTTGGCAAGCTCTGTCCTACTGCTTTTGTTCTCATAGCTTGAAATCAAAGTAAAATGTACATCGGAACCCCAAACTGCCCTTCTGCATTGTATGAAGTTGACATCACTGAAGACACAAAGTGGGTTCAGCTGCATTGGTGGGAGAGAGGACTGAAGGAGTTGTATGGAGACACAGCATCTTCTCTGGCATGTAACTGTGTGAAGGTTTATGCGAAGCCAGTGAGTATGATGAGAATTACAAGCATGAAGCGAGAGGTGGTGTGAGGCACAAGAACACCGTACCAGCAAGCAGAATGTAGCATCAGGAGTCAAAGGAAAACAAAGCTGTGGGGCATGGCTTTTTTTTTCCCCAGCAACTTCACCCTGAAGTTATTTGTTCTTGTTGCTCAGATCTTTCTTCCAGACAAAGTTACTGTCATTAAGAGAAAGCAGTCATGGCTTAGGAAAGGTTTTGCCAACACAGTTGGATCTCCCGTGTGGTAGTGTGACCTCAGCAGCCCTGTAATACCATCAGTGTCTAATTTGCAGGAAGTATGGAGATGTCACCATGCTTGCTCAATACATCAAAATCAGCTCAGATGCTGCAGCAGCCAGGACAGCAGTTGAAATGTATAGGAGAATACCAGCATTAATGACATTTCTGTGAAGGTGCAGGCAGATGGCCAGCCCTGGCCTGAGGTTATACTGAGGGGGTAACAGTGTGAGAAACTGCCAGACAGAGCAGACAATGGACATGCAAAAGTGGCTGGCCAACCCTGACCTGGGGCTAACCTAATAAAGGGAGAAGCAACCAGACAAAAGGGGTGAGAGGGGAGTGTCAGACGTCCCTTGGATGGAGAGTGCCTGAGGGTAGTGAGAGCGGGTGCTGGCTTAATGGGATCGCTGACCAAGGCTGCAATTACTGAATAAGACTGTAAAATCAGCAAAACTTGGGCCTATGGGGAAAGAGAAAAATGGGGGTGAGTTGTTTAAATGGGAAGGGGAAAAGGAACTATAAGGCAAAGCAAACCACGTGGTCGGGGATGCTTGGGGAGTGCCTCATCAGTGCAGCCAGGAGCAGGACAGTAAATCTGTTCTGACCATACCAGTGGGTCTTCCTTGCTTCTGCAGTGAGGGGGATGGGGGTGCTCTCCCTAATGCCAGCAGTTCTACACCTTGGTTGGGTGGAGGACAGACTGAGCAATCTCCCTAACAATGTCTGCAGTAAATGTGGCTTGAATTATCATCTCGGTTCATCTGAATCTCAGAAAGAACCTTCTAAGGAACCTCATATGTATCCATATCAGCCTGCAGAGTCTTTAGTAAGAAATGACTTGAGGAACATCAAGAAATGCCCTCTTCTCCCACCTCCCAGGGTAAACTGCCTATAGGCCTTTTTTCCAAGAGCTACTGCTGGAAGTGCCTTTTTTAATTAAGGCAGTAAATCTCATCACAGCCCCAGCCAATCTTGGGAGCTCATTTCAGCAAGCTGAGACACCACCTGCACATGTCCAATCCCTTTGTTTTTACACTAACTTCTTTTTGAAGAGCAATATATGAAATGTATTTCTTGGAGAGAGATGTTCTCTGACCATACGGTCTGTTGTTCTGCATAGCTCTTATTTTCCCTAGGCTGTAGCAGAGAGGTCTTCATTTTATAAGCTGGCCAGTTAACTGCTGGGAGAGGTCAATAGCTTTCTCCTCCCTGTCTTCCCGATTTCTTTTCTTTTCCCTTGAACCCTTACCAGTCTTTTTGTCTTCTTACCTATCTCTGAGCATTCTCTTTTTGTCTTCTGCCTGGTACCCTCTGTACCATACATCATCTTTAACTTGTTTCCTGCTTGGCCTCAGTCTCTAGATTCTATCAGTTGAGACTGGAAGCTGATCAGAAATGAGGGTATTTTGTGTCCCATGCAAGGCCAAGCACCGTGCATGCAGATAATAATGATAATATGTGTAACTGTGAGAACCTTGTGCATCATTTTCACAGTCATCACAACTCCCAGAAAGCAGGAAATCAGCTGTGCACAGTGAAAGAAGAAGGCAAAGTTTGCTCTGACAAGACACAGTATTCAGACCCTGTGGCAAATAGGCCCAAGGACTGTGCGTGGCATGGTATCACCTGTCCTGCAGGGAAAGGCGCTAAGCTCTACATCAAGAAGGATCTGAAGCTGAGCTTGCAGGCATGCTGGACTTACGAAACAGAGCAGTGCCAGCAGCAGAGAGGAAAAGAAGATGTGAGAAAAGAAGAGGAAGAGAAGAGAAAGCCTTTTCTCTTTTTTCCCCCTACATTTGCACCCATGGAAGCTGCAGTATGTGGTGCCTCCTTAGGCCCATAAGTGTACTCTGAACTGGTCATCACTGGAGCACACCTGGCAGTGCTGCAGGGAGAGGAACTATGATGATAACAGTTGAATTACCTTATTCCTTTCCCCTGTCTCTGTCCTTAAAGACTCAGTAGCAATCTATTGGCCATGCTAAACAGCTGAGAAGGGTCAGCTGGGTGCACCTCTGGCTCTGCCCATCTGTGCATGATCTATGTTATAGGCAATTTCCTTCACTCACAGAACTGTGTCTCCTTGGCATACCTAGGCATTCAGCTCAAACTAGAAGATGCCCCTTGCCAGAAGGAGCTACAGCATTTCCATGCAGCAGGGATATGTGCCACAGGACCTGTCATTGCACCTCAGTGCCACCAGAAGTCATCCCAATTCCAAACCCTAAATGGGGAAGCTGCTTGAAAAATGGGAGAAAACTTTTGCATCAGAAATGACTCAGGGCTTTGGTATATTACATTCTCAAATATTTATTTCTGTGTTCTTACAAATGTTTTATTTGAAGAAAAATATTGTAATTGGCCAATATTCCACAGAATCTAAATATTTTGCTTTAAGACAGAACTTCCTTCCCCCACTTTCAGAGATTTGCTGCTTTGCCGACTACACAATTCATGCTCTGGACATGACAAGGCCTTCCCTCCACTCTACAGTCTGTTTACATGTAACTGGGGCCTTAATCCAAGCTCTGTAATAGCAAGGGGGAGAAAAGAGAATTTATCCTTGGTTAATCCTCAAAAATAGCTCTTGATCTGACAGTCTTTTCCACTGAGAAAGTGGAAGATGAGAAGATTGTTTGTGGGAACAGGATTGGACAGTTAAGGGGTGAGAGACAAGCTTCCCTGTTCCAGCTGCATTGGCTGTGCAGAGAGGGGACCCTTGCCAGGAACAAGGTCACCTTGCAAGATGTGCTACTTGTTCTCAGGGTTCAAGCAACACCAGGAGGCTGAAGGGTGGTGGGGATCAGGCAGTCTAAAGGCTGTGGCATGCCCCTATGAGCTCCTCCTTGAGGCTCTCCAAAGCCGAGCACAGTCTGTAGAGGGACTTACCTTCCCTCTGGTTTGGCAAAGGTGTCACTGGTTTTCTAGTGCTGGAAGGGTTTCTGGCATGCTGTAGAGTTCCTAATGTGGAGCAATGTCTTACCTGCACCCAGGGCTCTGCTGTGTGCCTATTTCATGGTCCAGAGATGTGTCAGGCAGAGAGGGGTGCAAGCCTGTATTGAAGACAGTCAGAGTCTTACCTTTGCAGGGCTCACATCTGAGCAAGGAAGGAACTGGTTCCCTTCTTGCTTTTCCCTTGCCTGTGGCAGAGCTGATGTCAGACTGTCAAGCAGTGGTTGTTGGAATGGGCAGACACCAGCTTCTGGGCACACAGACAAGTGAAGGATGGCTATTCCTGCACTTCCAGGAGTGCCAATAACTGATAGACATGAACCGAATACCTTTTTGAACAAGCGTGTCCCTAAAATAAGAAGGAGAAAGATGCAGGAACTAGGGGCCAAGTAATTAATTCAGGAACAGAATCAGTGGGGTGCAGTGCATTGGTGGGACCTCTGTGCAGCATGGAGAAGCATGCTCAGCTCAAAGTTCACCATCCTAGTCTGCTACTGAGGTGCAGTTAATGAGTTTAGGGTCAGCTGCAGGTTCATGCTGCCACTGAGAGGCTATGGCCTTCACTGGGTCACCAGGCTAGGCATAGTGTGTAGTTGTTAAGGAGGCCTGGACTGATGGTGTCTCTAATCATATGTGGTAGTTGGTGGGACTAGATGCCTACTTTTTTGCTTTCAGCAGGACCCAAAGTGCAGAGCAGTTTTTGTTCTGTGGTGCTGCTGCCTCCTAAGAGACCAGTCTGGAAGTATCCACTGTGTTTATCTGGAGTGGGTAGAAAATTTCACAGCATGAGCATCTGAAGAATTTCAGTTTCAGCTGGAGATTTTGCACCACTGTATAGTCTCAATGAACTCCCCATTCTTCATCATTCTGTTAGGCTCGATTTACCCTCTGGCCCCTGGGGCCAGGAAACATTTTAACTGATACTGGGAGAAAAGAAAGAGTCTTGTAACAACAGCCTGCTGATTTGCAGGATATAATAGGAATGCACGTGACTGAAAGGTAAATGAAGGATGCCTGATGCTGAGAGTGGATCAGGAGCAGCTTCATCTTGTGACAGCTGTTTTTTGTGTCCTGCGTCACACCTGCTGGAGCAAGGAGTAGGGACAGGAGTGGAGCACACTTTGGGAGCGATCAGAACGGCTGGTGGAGCAGCTTCTGAGAGACCAGACACAGTACAAGGGACACCCTCCTACCTGAAATGCGGCCACAGCTTGTAGGAAACATCTGTATTCTTGGGAAAGGCTGTTCTGAGATTACTGTGTATGCCATCCTATCTATGAGCAGAGAGTTGGAATTGTATTGTGGTAGGTGATAGCTGTAGATCACATATTTCTAGCTGGGTTGTACAGGGCATTTGCCATAAAGCATGGCTAATGTTCAGGGGCTGTCTGTGGGGATGTCAAGACAGCAAAACTCCTCAAGGGAGAGCAAGCTCCAGCATTCAAAACAATGAACACTGTAAAGTCCCAATGGCTTTTTCAGGTAGAACTAGAAATATGCCTAGCAAAAGTCCATCAGCTTTGAAGCATGGAATGAGATATCTGGCACTGGGGAAGAACTGGTGTTTCTGCAGTGAAATTCATAGCTCCTTTGATCAATGGCTTGGAAACCCTTCTATCCTTGTGCTTTGGATGGGGGAAAAATAAATAAAACAACTTCAAAGTCACCTCCAGTATCTTCTTTAAAGGAGGTTTACTGTAGGTTTTTTTGTAGGTAACAGTCTCCTCTCTCGCTAAAGGTCTCAGTCCTGTTGTTTTGGAGTGTGAGAGGGGCAGAGGAGGGAAGCAGAAGAAACTGCAGGGCACCATGGGGACAAGGAGGAAGCTGTTCCTCTATCCCCATGGTACAGTAAAAAAGAGCAAAGAACTGCTAACCTTATGGGCACAGACTTTATGCTGAGCATTGGGAGAGTGAAGAGCCCCTGAGGCACAAAAAAGGCCAGACCAAGAGTGGGACTGAACATCCCCAGGTGCCTAGAAGCAATTCCTTCCACACTTGGCTTGTAGAGGGGTCCAGCTGGGTGGCATCCAAGCATTGCATGATGCTGCCAGGCTCAGGGTCTACTGGACATACCCTGCATTCAGTGTCCAGGACACTGGCTCAGTCAGAGGGACTGTGGTGCAATGGGGGCACTGGCAGCAAAGATGCAGTCACGTTTGGCACAGTAGCAGTGAAGGATTTGGGTGACTGTATTGTATTTGAGTTGTCTGCAGCCCATTTAACCAGAGCAAGAGCTTAGCAATCACTAAAGCTCAGGATCCCCTATTGGATCAGGGTGCTGTAACTGAATCGCAAGGAGCACAGCACAGCTTTGTGACCTGCACATGAGCTGAAACAACAGATGACTCTGAGTTAGCAGATGAAATTGGGACTTAAAAGAATGACCTCCAGTGAAGAAAAGGTTAGAAAAGTACCTCATAGGACCCAGGGAGCCAGCAGAGCAGCGTGGGGTGCTGGCAGGAGCACTGCATGCAGCATTTGTGGTGGGATACAGATCTGTTCGTATCGGCTTTGCTGTGGATAAATTCATCTCCCATCTCCACCATGAATTTAAGACCACTTATGAAATGCCGAAGGAAGTTCTACCAGCCTTTTTGTATATGGACAGGGCATTTTAGTGCAACATAACTCAGCCTGACTGCAGCAGACTAGACATACCGACAAGGATTAAGAGTCCAGTGCAAGACTTGGCAGAGTCACAACTGGACAGGGAGGACTCCTGACCAGGCAGCTGTTTGGATCTTTCTTATATAAGCTGTCTAGACCAGAAAAGAAGTTACAAAGCCAACATTAGCATAAGACTACAGTTCCCTGCACAGATGGTCTACAACCCACAACTTTCATATTTATTTTGTGTAGAGTAAGAAGGGAATAGAAGAAGGATGTCAAGTTAGCTATGCATCAGAGAAAAGTCTATGAAATAGCTATAAAAATAATGGAAAAGAACAGTAACGAGAGAAGATTTATTAGAAGTAGGAAAACATTTGATGTTTTGCACACAGAAGAGAGCGCATTGCCAAAAAACATTATCTACCCACAGTATCTACCCTGCAAAATTCAGATAACGCCAGGGGGTACAGCTCATGTTGTGGAAAAGAATGAAAGAGTGGGTCCTGGTGAAGGAATGGTTGGAAGAATATGCACAAGCTCAGAAATATTTCACCAAGTTCTCCTAATTCCTCATGACTGTCCCAGTGGAGAATGAAATGAATGTAAATAAAAAGTATGATCAAAAAAGACCCTGGTCTTGAAAAATTTTACAGAATGAAAGAGATGGAAGAGCCTGTGGCTGGTACAAGTACTGCCATGAGGGAATAAACCTGAAAACAATCATAGTTGTCATCAGACAGCAGTACAGCAAGGTTCATTGTACCAGTCCATAAGGACATGATAATCCTTGCTGGAATATGAATCAGCCACTGACAACTAGCAAGTTGACAGAAGCCAGAAGGTGTGACACAGAGCCAAACCTTGTGCCATATACAGTCACGTGGAGGGCACATGGAATCCGAGAACCCTTTATCAGCGCATGATTTGGCTCATTAGTGAATACCAGGACTGGACTCTTACAGGTTTCCTGTAACATGATGGGCTTTCAGATTTCTTGGGACAAATCGGTATTAGTGCCTATGATGCTGTTTCCATGGTGCTGGAGGCCCATGAGAGCACAGTGAACAATTGAACAGGGCAACAACAAGGGGACAATTGCATGGGCTTCCTGCTTGTTCACATGTGCATGTGCCCGTGGCCTCTCTCTTTTAATAGAAGCAGTTTTGTCACCTCCTCCCAAGTCTCAGAAGAGAAGCCATGTGGTGGAGTGATCTGTTGAGGATGGCTTTTTTGCCATACAAACATGTTTCCATATAGGTGTTTGCTCAAGAAGGCACAATAAACATGCCCAGCTTCCTGGGACAGGAAAGCAACGTTCCCAGGGGAACCCTTTCCTCTGCTGTGATCTGCACCCACAGGAGACCTCTGTATCCAGTGAGCCTGGGCTTGCCATTTACTGTGGAAGGTCCTCTTGTGCCTCTGGTACATGGGTATCTCCACAGAGTTGCAGTCAGGCTTCAGACTGCTCCAGGTGAGCCTCTGGACCCATGAAGAGGAGGTCTGAGACCAGCGAGGGCGTGGAGCAGAAGTGTGTGCTGTGCTGCTTGAGGCCATGTTGCCAAGAGGGGCCTGTAGCTCTCTGCACTGGCTGGAGTCCTTCAGACCTGGGAATTTCAAACCTCAAATCCATCACCCTGCTGCAAACCAGCTCAGAGCACCAGGCAGGTGCTGCACAGAGGAGAGAGCAGTTCCTGGAGAAGAAGTTGCATGTGAGGGATTGAGGGGCTGCATTTTTTTTGGCTCTAGGAGGGAAAGGACAGCCCATTCCCTCTCTGTGAGAGCAGACAGGACAACCTGGGGACTTAAAAGCTGTTACTACCCCCAGCCTAGTCCGCCCTGCCCAGGAAAGGGAGATGCAGCAGGGCTATAACAGGGCTCTGGGGTGTTTGTTGCTGAGGTGTGGTTTGCTTCCAGGTGCAGTGATCCAGGTGCAGTTATGGTTGCCTCCCCCCCCTGCCCCAGCAGAGGAGGGATGTCAATAAACTGGAGCAGGTCCAGCGGAAGTGATGAAGCTGGTCAGGTCTGGAGCACAGGTCATACAAGAAGAGGCTGATGCCGTAGGACGATCTAATGCAGTCATCCAGCACCTAAAGGGAGGTATAAAGAAGATGGACCTCAGAGGTACTCTGTGAAAGGATGAGAGACAACAGGTATGAGACGCAACTTGGGAAATTACTGTTGGATGTAAGGAAAAAATTCTTCCTGAGAGGTGCAGCCCTGGGACAGAGACCAGAGAGGTGGGAGATCCCTGTCCTTGGACATTTTCAGAATTCAACTGGACAAGGCCCTGAGCAGCCTGCTTTAGTTTGAAGATAACCCTGCTCAGAGCAGGGGGATGGACTAGAGCCCTCCGGATGTCCTGCCCACCTCTGGCTTTCAGTGAGCCCATGATCCGAGCCCACATGGGAACTTTCCCTTTCCATGTAGCAGGGCACAGACGGGAGGAGAGGCATTCTTCTCTAGGCCCTAGTGCTAATGGAGGTTGTCTCCCTTCTGCTTACTGTGGATCTGCCCCAATAAGAAACCTCATATCTGGACAGCGTAGGGGGGATGCTTGTGCCCATCCTGGCACCATTAGTTGAGACAGGTTCAGGAAACATCCTTGTGATTCTGCCAGTCCTGAAAACCCACCTCTCTGCATGGCTGTGGACCCTGCCCTGTGAGCCAGCCTGCCTGTGAGAGAAGGTGCTCTCTGGCAGCAGGGCTCGGCCGTGGTGCTCACCGGCCAAGAGACCCACAGGGATAGCAGCCCTGGGCTTGGAGCTGCAGCTTTCTCCACACAAACAGTTTATCGCCCTGATACAGGCTATTTGTTCACCTTGGTACAAGGCTGCAGTGAGGACTTGGGGAGTCCAGGGTGGTTTGGTTTCCTCTGACCAGGGCTCTTTAGCTTTGCACACTTTGGCACAGTGTGGCATCTTTGAATTTCTCTTCCAATCCATGTGACCCCAAGGAAGTGACCTTCCCCAAACCCATCCCTGTAAGAAAAATAGTTGTCTAGTCTCTACACCCAGCATGTGAATGAAGCCAAATTTTTAAGGTTAGTTTGAAAAAACTGATTCCTTGTCTCCCCCTTAACATCCCAACAGCCAGAAATCCTATTTGAAAGGCAAGGCCCTTGGAGACAGGCAGCACAGATGGCTGCTTTGAACAGAGGGTCTTCTGGGAAGTCCCCAGAAAGGACTGACATGTTTGTGAGCATCTGGAGCCTGCTTTTTAGAGGTAAGCAATTAGGAGTGGTATCTTCCTTGAACCCTCTTGTCCTTTTTCCAAACCTTTCCTTTCTTGGACATGGCTCACTCTTGCACCTGGATGACGTGCAGATTGTCCCACTCTTGTAAGTGCTGCAGAATGCTGCAGAACTGAGGTGATTGCAAACCTGGCAGAGCTGTGGTCTCCTTGGGCCCTGGCTCCCACAGCAGCTCTGGGTGCAAAGCACAGCAGGATAAGACCCTGTGGGTCAGTGCTCCACATGCTTTGGGGGTGATGTGGCACCTCAGAGGGAGGAGGGAAGGCAGAGAAGTGACATTTGGAGGTCATGTGGGTGCCTGGCCAGGCTGTGGGAGGAAGCTGTGCAGCCCAGGAGCTCTGGCCATGGGGGGACACAGCTCCATGGAAAGTTCAGGAGCCAGCACCACAGGGAGTGAGGCTGCAGAGTATCTCTAATGTTATTCCAGCAGCTGCAGCCATACAGCCGGGACAGGGACCATGTCCTTGGCCCAGTCACATGTGTCACCATAGGCCTGGGAACACCAACACAAAGCAGGAAGAGGAGGTGCCAGCTCTTTKTCCCAGGTTCGGCAGCCCCATAATCAGTGGAGATGCTCAAACCAAAGTCTAGATCATTCTCAAGCACTCAAGTCTGCCCAGGCCCACTGTCAGGGAATAGGCTGTAACCCCAGGGACTGTCCTGAGCAAATGCCAGCTCTGTTCCAGCATCCGCCTCAAATTCCTCTGTCTTCCCAGTGGACACGGTGTTCTTGCTGGCCTCGTGCCTGGAGCCATGTCATGCAGTGCTGGTTGCTGTGCAGCACTGCAGTCCATCCCCGAGCTGTTTAATTCCAGCAGCACTGGGGACTGCTGGTGTTTCTCTGTCCTGTCCTTCCTGGGGGAGCAGGCAAGGTGGATTAATGGCTGTGAGTTGCCCCAAGAGGACCCGGCAACCTTGTGGGAGCTGCCACAGGAGGAGTTCAGGGCTTCCTATGGTGTCCACACCATGCTGGTTGAGCCCCCAAATGACTCGCCAGTGGTTGCTTAACATTTGCAGTGCGGGGCAGCACAGAGGCGCCTGGCATAGCAAGACACAAGACACACATCAGTAGCAACTTGGTCAGCAAAACAGCTCCTCCGTGGACGGCCTGGCCTGCGTGTTAGTCGGGGTGCCCTAGTTCCACAATGTGCTTCAGCCACCTGCAGCACGCATTCTGCCAGAGGCTGGAAACCCCACACCTCCGTAAACAGCACGAGCGGACAGACCGGTGCCTAGAGACAGGCAGACAGACAATACCAGCAAGTTTGCTTTCTCACATGCCACGTGGTGGAGAGACCCAATGGAGATTCAGTCCTGGAGCTCTCTTCCCCCAGCGAGGACATAATCCCCAGGAAGGAGAGGAGGAGGAAGAAGAAAGAGCCCTGCTGCTTGACTCCCTCCTCTAGCTGCAGAAATGGGTGCAGCCCCCTGCTTTCCCCCCACAGCCCCAGGGAACCAGAAGAGATTGTCCCCTGCCTGGGACCTGGGCACCTCTCAAGCCCTCTGGCATGGGGCACCCTGGGAGGAGCGTGCAAGAACCCCAAAACTCGGTGAGCGTGATGTCACTGCTTATGAAAGCGTTGTGCTCCTTGGGAGCTGCCCTGGATATCAGCACACAGCGGAGCGGTAGTGTCAAGCTACACGTGTGCTTGCCACGGGCAAGCAGCATGGCTCAGCAGAGCCAGGAAGTCTCCTCCTCCTCTTCCTCCTCCTCACTGAACACAGCTGGCTGCTTTCGGCAGCCTGAGGAGGGGGCACCTGGCCCAGCCATCCTACTGGGGAGGCAGGTCCCTCTTGTCCCTTTTCCCCTGCTTCTTCTGGGAGATGGGCCAAGCAGGTCCAGCAGATTTGTAATGCAGTGAGATCCTGGCTCTGAAATCCGGACACCGCTGGGAAATGGGAGGGCGTGGGGAGAGCCAGAGTGACCCAGAATCTGTGGGCGTCAGGCGTTCCCAGGTGAGAGAGATGAGGTCAGGAAAACTCCCACTTAGTGTGTCTGTCTCTGAAGCAGGTGGAAGGAAGGAAGGAGGAGCAGAAAGAGCTCCTGGGTTGCTCCTCTCCCCAGTGTTAGCAGCACCAGCTGAGCCAGAGACCATGGGTATGGGAAACATTCACCACAGCAGCTATGCTGGGAGGGGAGGGAAGGGATCTGCTTCCTGCAAGGAAGAGGAGATCATCCCTGCCAGGCCCTCCCAGGGGCTTTGGACAGCCTGAGCTCAAGCCTGTGAGGCTGTGTCCTCCTAGCCCACCTGCGACGTGGTCCTGCTCAGAAGGGATGCCTAGGGGTCTGGCAGCCCCTGCACCTCTGCGCAGGCATGCAGGGTCATGCTGGTGGGGAGGCACTGGCAGGACAGTCTGGCTCAGGCTTGCCCATGTTCATCTCTCCTCCTTCACCGTCAGGCCCTGTGGAAAGGCTATGAGATTGGGAGAGCCTGAATTCTCTTTGCCTGATGCTGCAGTGGGATCCTTACACTACGCCAGACGCTCATTCTGCGTTGTCCTACCCTTGAGTCAGGCAGGTGTCCCTCAACCCTGGCCAGGCCAGACCAGTCCCAGACACATACTGGCACAGTAAAGTCACATTACTGTTAACTAACATTACTTTTAGCACCTACAGCTACAAAGGCAACCCAAAGGACTTCTGAACCTCTTTTCCTAGCCACACTCATCCCCTTCCTGTGGGACCCTTGTTCGTCTTCCACATGGGCTAGCACCCACACACCYGGCCTGGCCTGGCCTCTGCTTCATGACGCAGGTACATCCCATCTGCTGGGCAATCTGCCTCTCCTGCTCTGGTACATGGCAGCTGTCCTGTGATTTCTGCATGCAGGTGAGATCATGCCCTCACGTGCCCAGTGCTGACGCTCTTAGCAGCAGTCTTCAGCCTTCCCTGCTCTCTCCAGAGCCAAGCCTGGAACTGGTGCCCCTGCACKCACCAGGGTGCTCATAAATCTCTTCTTGCTCTGCTTTCGCATGCTTCTGCAAGGCTGCGTTTTGCTGGATGCACAAGCAGCAATTCYCTAACCCCATTGCCCCAGGGAGCAAACACTAGAAGCCCCATGGTGGGGACACAGCATGGAGCAATTTGCAGCTGTGCTAGCTGTTTGCACTGGGTTTGTAAGGATGAGGCTGAGTCATTGTCTTGGGTAAAAATGAACTTGGAGGGGTGCAGGGCTCTGGGAACAGAAGCAGAGATGGGATTGCAGCAATACTCAGTATGTCTCTAGTGAGAACTGGACAGAAAAGACTAATTGGACCAGACCAGAGTTGTCCCTGTTCTATCCGGAGCACAAGCTGGCCAAGGCTATGCACCAGACTGAAGAACAAGGAGCTGAGCAGCACATGAAAAAGCCTCTCAGTAAATGCCACTATAGAGATGTAACCTGCTGGAGAGCAAGTGCAAAGGGAATCCTCTGTACATGCACAAACTCAGTGCTATATACCCAAGTTCCCTTTATCAGTAGAGCTCAGTATGCTTCAGCAGCTAGACGCTCTGAGCAGAGCCAGTCTTACCTGCAAAATTCCCCTTGCACCAGAAACGCTGCCTGGTGTGCACTAAGCACTTCAATCACATCCCATTTTGCTGGCCTGCAGTGGTGAGCCTTCCCCTGCGGCAGAGGCGGCTGCAGTCTTGCGATGAACCCTGCCTGAGAGCCTGAAACTCCCAGAGGAGAAGCAAATTGGATTTCCATCTGACCTGCTTTTGGCAAGCCCTCTGGTCTCCAGGCCACCAGGCAGAGCAGGGGACCAAAATCTTTCCCCCTCTTCCGGGAGCTGAAATCAGGTGGCAGCTGCTTGCTCTGTGGAGGCAGCTCAGGTGGGTCTGTGCCTACAACACCTCCATGCAGTTATGGAAGGCCCCTCTCTCTGGGCTGGGCTTGGTCCAATCCAGGGAGTGATTTTGGCCTTGCCCAGAAACAGGACTTGAGACCCGACAAGTCTGTCACCTGCTGAGCAGGGCTGCAGCTTTCCAAGTGGGGAACTTGGGATCTCCATGGGATCCTGCCTTTGCCCTGATGCCAGGTTTTGGCCTTCCTTTCAGCACTACACATCTGGTGTATGAAATGACCTGGGCTGGACCTAGAAACACACTGCAGGGAGCAAAGGGACAAGATGGGAGCCTGGAGGAATATGCAACTTCCTAAGACCATTCTTCTCTACTTACTCTCACCCCTGGCTGGGGGCACTGTGCTGAGTGGCACAGTAATATTACACCTTGTACCAGGGCTAGCAGGAGTAGRACTGAGAGAGAGCAGGGCTGGGGGCCAAAGCAGACTCCTGCAGGAATGCTGGGATGGCATAGGTCCAAGAAAGGCTGAGGAAACTGCAAGTGGTTCCTGAGTGTGAGGAAATAGGACCACGTAAGGGAGCACAACCACGCTCCCCTGGAAAGCCATTCTTGCGTGGAAGGGGGCGAGGGGACTGGGCTGCAGCGGCTATGTAAAATTCAACGTACAGAAGCAGCAGGAAGAGGCTAAAATAAGCCCCACAAAACATGCAAGCGTGCACCCCCAAGGGTGTGAGCTGTTCCTCTAAATGCAGCGGGGAGGATACCTCATGAGAGAGGTGCYGGGCAGCTGTCCACACCTTGCTCTGCCACGTGGACATGCAGCAGCACTCCGTACATGCCTCCCTCTCCTGTTAGTGGAAGCAAGTCACCTCCCTTCRGGGCAGGGACAGGCTTGGGACTGGCACTTTTGGAAGCAGCCCAGCTTGGGCTGAAGGCTTGGCCGGACTTGTAAGGAAGGTGGGGGAAGGTAAACCAGACACCCACCCTGGGGAGGGAAATACCCTCACACTAAAACCCCCTCCCTTGGGAGCCTAGCAGAGCAGTCCTGCGCTGACACGAGCTTGGCAGGCCTCTCCTGCACCCACCACCTCTGCAGGCAGCAGCGAAGGGTTAAGAGCTGCAGCCTGCAGGGACACTCTACAGGCAGATTTACACCCAAATTTGGGGTTTTGCAAAAAGCTGTCACAAAAGGCTGAGCGGGACAGAAATATTTCCATGATGTATCCCATTTGTTTCTAATTCCAAATGAAACAGTTTCTTTTTAAACAAACAAACCCTTCCCCGCAGCACTGGCAGTCGGGCACAGAGCTAGGCGGGCGCTGGTGCGCAGCGAGGACCGGGCAGGTCACAGCGCCCACCCGGAGCTTCGCGTTGGGGCATAGCTGAGCTGAGGGAGCTTCGGGTGCTCCGGTGCTCCGGGTGCTCCGGCGCAGGGCTGCAAGCAGGGAGCAGAGGGGAAACCTGGCCCCCTGAACACTTGCACCCCTCACCCCTGGGTCCCCGGCAGCCGGCCCCTGCATGGGAGCTGCCAAGCAGCTCAGCCCTCCGTGAGCCCAGGAACCAGGGGGGACGCTGGCTGGGGAGCATTGGACAGACATGGGCTCCAGGGCCAGGGCCACCCTCCTGCCCGCAGCCAGGCATCCCCTGGAGGGGAGCCAAGCTGCGGGGAGACCTGAGTTCATGCCTCCCAGGGAAGGAAATGGGGAATTCACGGGGACACCAGCCTCAGGACAACCGGAGACAGGGCCGCGGGGCTGGGACCCGGCTCGGAGGAGAGCTGTTCCCTGGGCCGGGCTCTGCTCCGGCGCGGACCCCCCGTGGGGGAGCGCTTGGGCGCTTGGCGTCCCATGCGCGGCCAGGCCGAGCCCTGCGGTGGGACACCGGCGCGGGCAGCACGGACGCCGGGGCTCAGCCCCTACTCGCCCCCTCAGCCCTGCAGCCTCTGGGGCTCGCCCTGCCAGCCCCTGCTGCCCACCCCAATGGCCCCATGGCCCCCTCAGCCCCATGGCCCCCTCCGCTCGCCCCTGCAGCCCGGGCCGGGCCGGCCGTGCTCTGAGGCCGGAGACCCCTCAGCCACCGGGAGCAGAGTCCGGGGCGCGGCGGCAGCGGCGCCCG
>NW_020447383.1:30247-38187 GCF_003343035.1 Apteryx rowi | reverse complement strand
GGCCGGGGCGCGGGCTGAGCCTCCGGGCCGGGGCAGGAGGGCCCAGGGGCCGGGCAGCAGCGAGAGGCGTTTGTGCATCCGCGGGTGGCCGAGCTGCTGCCACGGCACCGGCGGCCCGGCGTCCTCACGCCGGGGGAGCCTGGCAAACGAGCGGGGGGGCTGCTCGCGGGGAGCCCCCCTGCTGCAATGCCTCCCGCGGGGGGTCTTCGGCCCCGGCCCGCGAGATCCCCAGGGGTCAGACCCTTCCCGSTGCCGGCGCCTGGCTGCTGGGCTGTCTGGGCCCACGTGAGCCCTGGCACAAGCAGGCTTCCTAGCTCATCCTTGGCCCGTGGGGTCTCCGGATCCCCTCTTTTCGCCACAGTGGAACTGTTGGCCCTGTAGCATCTGTCAGTTGGCTCCGTCTCCCAGGCTGGCTGCTCCTGCCTGAGACGCTTCCTGCTGCCTGCTCTGTTACCTGCTCGGTCCTCTCCCATTGCCAGGTGGGGATGTTGCTGCTTCCCATCTGCCTTGTGTTCTTCTGGCTTAGGTCTCTGCTTCCCCTTTGCCCAGGGTTGGCTTAGCTTCAGGGGCTGAACCCTCCCCGGTCCCTGTCACTTGCTTCCTGCTGCCGATGCTGTGCCCTGCACTGCCAGGCGTTGAGTCCCGGGGCCTCCTAGGCAGCTGCCGGAATAAATTTCCGCAGCATGTCCAGTAGATGAAGCAGGATTGCTTACCCGCGTGTTTTAAGTTCTCCTGAAGAAGCGGCTGGAGCTGCGTCCTAGCCCTGTGACTACCTGGGCTGAATGGGCTCATGGCGAATTGGCACTTGCGTGGCCTGAGTGGGAGTCTGGGTGTTGGGCTCTAACCTGCCGAGCCAGGGCTGAGCGTCAGGAAGCTGTAAACGCCTGGCAGCGGAGCCCTCGTGCTGCAGGACATGCACATCCTCTTTGGAGCCCAGGCCGAGCACCCCAGCAGAGCGCGGCGCTGCTTGGGGCTGGCCTGCCGCCTTCCCCATAGCTAACCTTCCCCAAAAGCTGGCCCTCTCCCCTGGCTCCTGCGTAGCGTGGGTCCCTGGTCGGAGGGTTTTGCTTGGGTGACCTGGAGGCTGAGCTGGTTGTAAACAGCAGCAGGCGCTGGAATGACGCTGGGTTATGGTTAACAGCAGGAAGCTGAGTCAGCTTGGAAAGAACGTCTGTTAGGAACAGGAAAGAGTCGGGGTGCCGTGATCCCGGTGGGAACGGGGAGCTGCATGTCACGGTGGGCGGGGGGCCAGCGCGTGGGCCGTGCCGCCTTTCTGCCAGAGCCTCGCAGCACACCGATCCTTATCCTGCTCCGGGTGACGACTTGCAGACCTGTCTCCTGCACTCGCCTCGGGGAGAGCATAGGAGAGGAAAAGGGGAGCATAAGGGCTTTTGGGGGGGGGGATTGATGTTGTCCCAGGCTGATGGAAAGCAGACAATGCAGAGCCCGTGGTGGCCCCGTGGTGGCCTTGCCCTGTGCCGAGATCATGCCTGCCTTGGCCGTGCAGGATTTTGTGGTCTTGCTGGCTCGCGCGTGCCCTCCGTACCAGAGCTGACTTGCTGGTGCAGCCAGCTGTGTCCCCGAGGGCAGGGCCTGCTAGGTGGCAATCACAGCTGCCTGCATGCTGCTCATATGTTGAGAGAGCTGTGCTTGCATTGAGGAGCCCACCAGTCTCCTTGGGGTGAAGCAGGGACCGTACAGTCGTGAGAATGGGTGGTCTGGTTTAGCAGTATGGCTTGGGGCAACAAGCATTGGTCCAGCTTGCCCATAACGAGTCCTGTGACCGGGCAAAGCCAAGTCCAATCAGGGGACCCTGTTCGGAGTGTGCTGGAGGACCAGGGAAGGGCCAAGGCTGAGCACTGCAGTGCTGTGAGAAGCAAAGGTGGAGCTTGGTGGTGGCATGGGTTGTGCAGGAAGGGAGGTGTCAGCACCTGGGAGGATAAGGGGAGCGAGCAGTCCGGCACCTGGCTCTTGCTGCAGGGACAAAAACCCTTCCTGTGCCGCCAGGGCAGAGTCCCTTCCTTCATGGTCAGGTAGGGCAACAGTGTGGGGAGCAGAGGAGGCCTCCCTGGTGGGTGCAACAGCTCAGACCTGCGTTAGGGTCACTGCTGTAGGGTAAGCAGGGCTCTGCCTCAGCCAGCAAGGTATGTTTGGAGACTTTTTTTTCCCCATCCTGGCTGTGCCCCGGCACTGCTGCTTCCTACCTGACACTGGCAGAGGTCTCTGGGCTGACTTGGAGCTCCGGGCTGGGGTGGTGGGATGGGTAGCCGGGTCTCTGATGGAGCTGGGTCTCTGGCTTGCCTAGTGAGGTGGATCTTACCCCAGCAGTGAGCAATGCTTTTTCCTGAAGCTTTCTTCTTGTAGCCCGCTGTGGCTTTGCATCCCTGTGAGTGCCTTGCTTGGGGATGGTGTCTTCCTTCAATAGCAGGCTTGGCGCGTGTGCGTTTGCTGCTCCTTGGCCACATGGGCGTTCAAGATAGACGTTGCCCCAGGTACTCTGCGATTCCGCTGCCGTAGAGGCAGAGCCGTGGGCTTCTGGAGCTGCAAGCTGGGCTGCTGGAGAGGAAAGCAGCTGGAGGGGTCCAAGGAGGGTGGTTCTCTCCATCCCACTGCAGGCCATGGAGCCATCCCTCCCTCCCTGGCTGCTGGCACTGTAACTTATCTCTTCCACCTCCTGGCAGCGGGGGACTTTGGAGGTTGGCATTAACTCCTCTGCCACTTGGCATTAACCCCTCTGCCACTGCCGTTGGTCTTCCTCCTGCCCTGSCTCCACCCATCTCCTGAGGGGCTGCTCATGGCTGTGATCTTTCCACGCCCCTGCAGAGCTGGCTGGGGAAAGCCGGCTCTGAAATGACGTTGATGTGAGGCAGGGAAGGGATTTCTTTCTTTCTTTCTTCCTTTCTTTTTTTTTTTTTTTTGGTGCTGGCTTTTGGCTCCGCTCAGCTGGAAGAGGATTAGCCCATATAAGGGAAAACTGCCTGCCTCTCCCACCACTTCCTCCCTGCTCCTCTGCTCTCCCTCGCCCTCAGCTCCTGTCCTGTCCTGTTCTCCTCCCTCCTGGCAAGTGGGATCTTGGCAGCAATGTTTGATGTCCCTGGGGGGCTTTTGGAAGAAGAAGGGTTTGGGGATGTGAGGAGGTCCCTGCAGCCCCCCGACCACCTTGTGTGCTTGCCGGGAGGGCTGCGGTGCCGGGGGCGGAACAGGCTGGGCCGGGAGCAGCCCCTGGACCGCCCGTGCAAGCAGGGCCACACATCTCTGCCACGCGCCTGCCTCCTGTGAACTGTCATGCGTTTCTCTCCCAAATGGAGATGGGGGGGGCCTGGCACCCAGGCAGCTTGCTGACATGGATGTGATGCATCTCACCGTGGACAGGGGGTGGCCAGCCAGGTCATCTGCTTCCCAGCCAGGGCAAGCTGGTTGGGATGAACTTGCGGTGTGGTCCAAAGGCTACTGTGGGCTTGGAGGAGCTCAGAGCAAATGCTGGCCAGGGAGGGAGTGGTGGGGTGGCTGCTGTTGCAGGGATGGTTCTTGGCTGTGTGTCTGGAAGCAGTGGAGATATGTGAGTGCGTGGAGCTGTAGCGAACTCTGGGCCATGGTCTGTTGGCTCTGGACCAGGGGGTGCTGCCCGCTCTCAGCCGCTCTGGATTCATGCCAGCTAGTTTGAGGCAGGACACAAATCCCCTTGCAAGCAGAGGCAGGTCTAGGGCAGACCTTGAGCTGGGAAAGTCACAAGCCTGAGGTCCCTTCTTATGCCCCAGCGCTTTTTGGGGAAGATTTGTCCTGTCCAGCCTTTCAGCAGCCCCAAAGAGCCGTTGCATCCTCGTCATGTCCCCTGTCACCCAGCCGTCCCTTCTGTTTGCTTGTTCCCGGGAGGCAGCCACATTCTCCGTAGCTCCTTCCGAAGGCAAGAGCAAAGCTCTGGGCTGTAGGAGACGCTTTGCAGGCGGGTAGCTCCTTTGAGGACTGGAGGCTGCTTTGGGAATGCAGCTGGCTCCTGTCCCCGGAGCAGAGTTTCCCTGTGGCCAGGCTCCAGCTTTTTCAGTACCCTTGTCTGTGCTCTGCCTCCGCCAGGAGCCGGGTGGGTACAGGGCTAATTACAACTGGCCGGGAGGAGCCGCCACGGGCTGCACGGACGTGGCCTGGCTGGGCCGGGGCTGAGGCAAGGCTCTGAAAATCACCGGGAAAGCAGCCCACGGGTGGCTTGCCAGCACCCTCTTCACAAAGCCACTTTGTGTGCGCGACTCGGCAGGCGTTCGCTCCTAACCGTTAATTTGCTGCCGGCTGGGCAGGGCCCACAGGGCCCTGGCGTGTCCGGAGCTCCTGGCGCTCTGCTCTAGGCTGGGTTGGGCCCTTCGGCCCCTTTCCACCTCCCGGCTCCAGCTGTGGTTTCCGGCACGTTTCCCCTTTGCTGCTGGCCGCGGAGCCTTCAAAGCCATTTGTTTTCCTTGTCCTGGCTCTGTGCTGACGTGGGCTTGGGATGAGGCTTTCTCCTGCTCTGCCACAGTTCCTCCTGCAGAGGAAAGGCTTGCTGAGCGCCCTGTGACCCAAGTGCAGAGCAGATCCTACCTAGAGCCCCCCTAGGCAGGGCAGACTGCCTGGTGGTTTCCCTTCTCTCCCTCCTGTCTAGGAGTGAATTCACTTTTGGCTTCACACTTTTGAGCAGCAGCTGGGACACTGGAATCGGGACATCTCTGCCTGTTTTTTGTGTGTTTTGAACCAGTACCTAACTGGGGTTTGCTCCCTTGAGAAACCAGGGCTGCTCCTAGAAGAGTGACACTGGGCCACAGCTAGAACTATGAGGCTAAAGAGCTGGAGACACAAGCGCCTGAGGGTCATCGGGATATCTTCTGCTCCCTGATACAAGGCATGGGCCCCTAGACCTCCTCAGCCCTCCCAGCTCCTCTTGCGTGCTGTGCTGCTGCCTCTGCATCACGCGTCCATCAAATATATGACCCACTGCCTGCAGAGACCTCCATGCTGGGGATGAAAGGGCTGAACAGCATGCAGTCAGCAGCTTATTTAGCAAACAGTCAGGGTCTCGGCCTCCCAGCGTGGGGCAGAAGAGCGTTTGTCTGTGCACGAGGCCCATCTTGCACAGCTGCAGGAGAGCCTGACTTGCCATCGTTCCTCTCCCTCCTCCTCCTCCAAACACCCTGTCCCAGATCCGCCGGGGACTGGGTGCACACAGGCCCTTGCGAGAGGCTGTCAGGGTCTGGTTTTTGGCTGGCAGCTCTTCCTAACTCTTCCTTTTGGGCTTGATCTGCCCTGGGGTCCGTCATTCCCCCAAGATCCTTGTTGCCACCCTGGGCACGCTGGAGCAGGGCTTCCCGTGCGGTCGGGCAGGACAGGCTGGCCACGGAGCCTCTCCTGCCTTGGGTTGTGGACTGTCCCATCGGCTGGCACAGGAGGCTTCCCCTAGCCCGGCACCGCGTGGGAGGGCAGCAGACTGCGATTTCGGGTGTCCTGCTGATGCTCCCGTGGTTTTGGCAAGCTTCGGTTCAGGCTTGGTTTCGTGGGGTCCTGCCTGCCCTTCTTGTGGTGCTGAGCACTGTCCCCCTGTCCTTGGGGACATGGGGAGGACCTGGTCTGACCTGGTCTGGGGGCCACCGCGTTTGCTCCCCTAAGGCCGAAGTTTGAAGCCCGTCCGTGTCCGGCTGCACATAGGACACCRCGGAGCAGGGAGCTCTCCTCGGCAAGAAGCCGAGGGCTTGCGGCGCTGTGGCCTGGGGGACCTGCCCGGCTCGTTCCTACCGCTGCTGCCTCGCCGTGGGGGCTGTTCGGAGGCGCTGCAGCCCCGCGGTCCGGCCTGATGCTGCCGCAGCTCTGCACGGTGCTGAGCTGAGCCAGGCTGCCCCTGTGCTTTCCCCGGGGCGGGCGGAAGCGCAGTCTCCGGATGAAAGCCCCCACCTTCGAGAGCGAGCCTTGCTGAGCTCCGGGGGGGGGTGGCTGCCTCCCCCAGGCTCTTTCCGTCTGGGAGGAAGATGCTTCAAGGGTTGCAGGATGCGATAAGCAGCTGCAGCGTGTCCCATACAAATCGTGCTGGCGGGGGGGCGCCGGGAGGAAAAGGCGCTCGGAAGCGCGGGGAGACGCTCGCGCTTGGAACGGCTGCCGCCAGCTTCGCGAGGGAGCCAGGATCGGAGCGGTTCTGGGGCGCTTTCAGCGCGGGGTGGCGCCGCGGCTGTGCCGGGATCGGGGCAGCGAGCCGGTCGACGGCTGAAAGATCACGTCTCGGGGTGCTGCGGGCCGGCTCTCCCCTTGGGCCCTGTGGGCTCTGCTTCGGCCCCGATGAACATATTCCCTCCCTCCGGCCGTGCCTCCTGACCCAGCACGGGGAGGAGACACTCCAACGGCTTGGCTAGCGGAGCCTCTGCCCGGAGAGTCCGCGCGCGCCGCTGGCCTGCGGCAAGGAGCGCTGCGGGCTGCGTTTGGGGCCCTGCCCCGGCTCGCTCCTGGCCTCGCTGTGCTTCCCACGGCAGCTCAACTTGCAAGCCTGGATTGAACGTGCCTGGGTCCGACTTAGGGCTAAAATTGGGGATCTGGGCTCTGGCGTGCCTTGGAGCTGGGGCAGAGCCCTGCTGGGGGAGCGGAGCCTTTTCCCGGCTGGTGCCTTGCAGGCAGAGCCCCTCCGTAGCTGCGGTGAGAGCTCCCGAGGGGCCTTTGCCTGGCCTGGGCTCCAGAGAGCCGGGGTGAGCCGAGTCCCCCCCTCCCAAACGCCCTGGCGCCCGCGCTTGGTGCAGGCAAGGGTCTTCCCCTCCGAGCCCCGTTCGGTGGCCTGGAGACAGCCCGTCGCGGGGGGACCGATGCTCTCGTCCCGCGGCGCGGATGCTGCGGCTCCCAGCCTGCTGGGGCTCGACGCTCGCAGCGGCTGCTTTGGGTCATGGAGTTTATTTTTAACGAGTTCCATGAGAAATCGCCCCGTGCGTTCCCTCGTGGGGAGCCGGCCCCAGCGCCTTGAGGTCCCGCAGCAGGAGAGCGGGGAGCCAGCTGGGTCCGTGCCTGCCCCCGGAGCGCCCTTCCCCGGGGAGAGCAGGCTCCTCGCGCCCCTCTTTGCCGTGGGGAGGGGGCTCTGCACTGCCCCCCCCCTTGAGGAACCGCTCCGGCTGACCACAGAGCCTTGGTCTGCAAGGGGTGAAGCACCCTTGGGTGCCTGCGAGGAGGCTGCCGGCCCTGTGCCCTTCCCAGGGAGCGATGGGGCCAGCGGCACGTCGTGGGGCTTGGCGGGGGGGCGGATGCTTCCCACGCGCAGCGGGTTGGACTTTGCTTTGGGACAGATCCTGCTCGTGCCTTCGGCTCCAAGAGCCGCCTGCCTTCCCTGCTAGCGCTGCCCGGGTGAGGAAGACGAGGCCGGCGCCCTCCTCGATGGGGTGCTGGGATCCTCCTAGCCTGGGCGCTGTGGCCTTGGGTGCCAGCTCCCGGGAGAGCTGGGTGGTTCCCAGGAGACGCGGCACGGGGAAGCGGGGCCGGGGCGCTCCTTGCCCACACCTGCAGCCGCTGCACGGGCGGGCGAGCGAGCCCCCGTGCCCGAGCTCACCCGGGGAGGACGGACCCCCTGGCCGCTGTGCCACCTGCCCCATCTCCTTGTCCCCAACGCACGCACGCGCGAGCTGGAGGCGGGGAAAGCCAGGCTTGCCGTCCCCGGCCCCAGCTTCCCGTGGGGAGCCGGAGCGTCTTCCCCTCGAAGGGCCGCTTGCGCAGCTCCCCTCTCCGCGCCGGCCTCGCGGGCGCCCGTGCAAGCTGCGCCCTGCTCTCGCCCCTCGCGGGGGCTGTGGGTGGCGGCAGCGCCCGGGCGGCGGGGCCTCGCGCCGCGGGGGACGAGGGCACGGCGGAGCGGCACAGACGGCCCCTTTGTGCTGCGCGTGGGCGGCCCGGCCGGCGATCCTGGCGGAGGGTGGCACCGGGGGCCCAGCTGGCATAAAGAGCCGCCCCTGGGTGACGCGCGC
>NW_020447383.1:22224-30092 GCF_003343035.1 Apteryx rowi | reverse complement strand
GCTGGACCTCGCCGAGCGGCGCCGCATTCGCTCGGCCATCAGGGAGCTGCGGCGCCAGGAGCTGGAGCGGGACGAGGAGGCGCTGGCGTCCAAGCGCTTCCGCTCGGAGCGCGGCAGCCACAGGCAGGACAACAAGGAGAACTGGCTGCGGTGAGTGCGGCGCGGGAGGGCAGGGGGGGCGGACGCCGCTCGCGTCCCGTCTCACCCCAAGAGGACGGTGTCCTCGGCTCCCCTGAGCCCCGCTCCACCCTGTCCCGCTGATGCCTGTCCCCTGCTATGGCTTGGGCAGACATTGATGGGCGCGAGGGTGGGAAGAGCCTGGCATGAGGATGGTTCTGTGCGGGGGGGCTCTATGGCTTGAATTTGTCTGGGCTGCCAGTGGGGGATGTGGAGCCGTGAGGGGACTTTGCTCCCAAGCACCCACCTCGGATCCTGGCTAGCCTCTCTCATGCCCTTGGCCCTGCACAGGTCCCAGCAGCTAGAGGAGGAGCAGCAGAAGGCCCTGGCCTCGTTGTCCCAGAAACTCGAATCGATCACGGATGTGGAGGAGCTGACAAAACTGGTGAGTGACCTCTGCTGGGTCATGGGCTGACCTTGCCTGGCCCAAAGCGAAGGCTCCTGCCAGGCGGGGACACCACGAGAAGTCTCGTGCCACTGAGACTTCCCGTGCTGCTCCTGCCCCCTTGAGAGGCCGCTGCTTGTGACGGGGACGCTCACCTGGCGTCACGGCCGGCTCTCTCCCCCTGCAGCTGCGGGGGGCCAGCGAGTACGAGGAGCGCAAGCTGATCCGCGCTGCCATCCGCAAGCTGCGGGCTGAGGAGATCGAAGGTAAGGCGCCGTCCCCGTATCCCAGCCGCGCTGAGCTGCTGCTACCCCAGAGATGCTGGGACATGGCCAGCTCCTTGCTAACCGCCTTCGTTTGCTTCCATCCAGCTGCAACCCTGGCTGGGAATGTGCAGAGCAGCCGGAGGGATGACGCTGAGCCACCAACGCTGCCTGGGAGAGTGGAGAGCGGCCAGAGGGGTGAGAGTGTGCAACCAGCCCTGCCTAGGAGCCGGGAGAGCAGCCAGAGAGATGATGCCGAGCCCGGGGCAGCTCGAGGCAGGAACATGGAGAGCAGCCAGAGAGGCAACACTGAGCCACTGACTGTGACCGGGAGTGTGGAGAGCAGCCGGAGGGGTGATGATGAGCCGCCAACCCTGGCTGGGAGCATGGAGAGCAGCCACAGGGGTGATGCTGAACCACTGGCTGCTAAGGAGCCTGAGCCGACTGAAGCTGAACGCTCCGCGGTGAGTGCGGAGGGCTCTGCTGATGGGGGAATCGCTGTGAATTTTCCGTCTCCTTCGCTTGGTTTCCTTGTCCCAGCATTTCTTGGACAGGCTACCCCAGCGCAAGTGTGACTTACCTGCCTTGGTGGCCTGGGGCAGGTGCCCTTGGCCATACAGCTGGGGCTGGGACAAGGGGATGGCAGGAGCTTGCATCGATGAGCGAGGGCTGGAGCCAGGGAGGGCACGGCCAGGCACCCAGCGCTGGGCTGTTCCCACATGTCCCCATCAGTGGTGAGCTGGGGCTGGAGCCAGGGGCCCAGCTGGGCACCCTTCGCTGTGCCATGTGCCCCTGATAGCGGTGGGCCGGGACTGGAGCTGGTGGGGTTGGCCAGCCCTCCTGTGCTGGGCTGGGCCAGCGTGTCCCCGTCAGCGAGGAGCCAGGGCTGGAGCAGGAGAACGTGCTGTGTCCAACCTGGCTACTAGAAGGCTCCGGGCACCGGCTGGAGACAGTGCTCCGTTTGGGCTGTGGCCTCAGGACTGGCTTCACCTTGGCCTCTCCTGCAGGTCCTACTGAAGCTGTCTTGGGGATGCAGCCTTGGCAGTGCTGGGCTGGGTCTGTGCCCACTTTGGCCAGGATGTGCTTGCTGGGAGAGGGGGCAGCAGCATCTGCTGGGTGCTTGATGAGTGGAGGACTGTGGGGCATCCCTCCCTGCTGTGGGTCTGGAGGGGCCATGTTCTTTGGGGAAGACGGCTGCTGCTCGGTGCCAGGCTTTGACTGCTGCTCACCCTGGTGGTTGTGGTGGCTGCTGCCAGCAGTCACCTTGCACAGGCAGAAACCTGAGCCCCGTTTCCCTCTCCCCATGCTTGGTGTCACTGCTCACGTTCAAGGGGTCTGGGCTTGGTCTGGAGATAGGCTGGTGCTTGCAGGTGATGGGTCTCCTGGTGGGCATGGCTAGGGGAGGATGAGCTGGTGGAGCAGGCTGAGGATCGGGCCTGGGGCTGGCAGGAATGGGTGAAAGCCTGGTCATCCCTTTCCCTGCCTATGGTTTCCTGCCGTGCTGAGCCTTCAGGGTACAGCTCTCGTGATGATAGGAGGTCCCTGCACGCAGAGGCACAGCACAGGGTCTCCATTTGGGGGAGAGGATGGGGAAGGGGAGAAGCAGCTGGAAAGCAGTGGTTGTAACCACAACCAAGTAGGAAGGAGTGGGGCCCCCCAGCACATCCGCTTTCATTCACCCTCTGCCTCCCCCAGGGCCACGGCAGAAAGCTTGGGGAGGGAAAGGTGGCCCTGCTTCACCCTTCACCGCTCTTCTGCCTTCCCCCTCGGGGTCTGCTGGTGCTGCAGTCCTGTGCAGCAACCCTGCACAAGGCCCTGTCCACGCAGGGGTATTTCCTGAGCAGCCAGTGGAGCCGTCCCAGCTTATCTGGCCAGCTTCTCCAAAACTTGGGGCTGTTCCTCTAAAATAGGGATCCTGGCATGGGGTGCCGATTTGGGTACTGCTTTCCCCTGTAGGCTTCCTGGGGTACCATCCCCTCGCCACCTCCACCCTTGTCTGTCACGTCAGCAGCTGGAGCTCGTGCTGCTCCCAGGGTTCGTGCTGTGCTGCTTCTCTGCTGGGATCTGTTAGTCCTTCCTGGCTCTGTGCTGATGCTCCGAGCCCCCGTGCTGCAGCTTGTTTACCATCCCCCTGTTGCAGGACGGTCCCGATGCTCCCAGACGTGCCATTTGTGCCCAGCRCAGCCAGGACTCCTGCTCCGATTGAGACAAACGCCCCCAGGATGCCCCTGGTGCTCCTCAGGCGCTGGGTGGTGTGGGCCCCTGTCACCCACATGTCCTCTGTGGTTTGAGAGGAGCTTTCCCAGATTTTGCTCCGATGACAGCACATAGTCCCAGGCTCTGAGCATCTCCGTGTTGGCTGAGTGATGGGGACAGTGCAGGGCAGCAGAGGAAGCCCAGGGGAACCTTGTGCCTTCACTGCTCCCATCTGACCAGAGCCACTGGGTGACACAGGCAGGCCCAGGCTGACATGAAGCCATGGGGTGGGTTGGAGCTAGATGCTCCCCTGCATCGTGGAGCTTTTTCTGGCTATTTGGGGCTTGGGAAGCAGGGGTCACTGGGCAGGGACTGTCTTTTCCACCCACCTCTTGGCATCAGTGCTGGACAAGGCTGGGAAATGGGCTGCCTCTGTGTGCCATGCGGGTGGCAGAGGGCGCAGAGGGACCCAAGAGCCAGCTCCTGGCTCTGTGCTCTCCTGCCTATCTCAGCCRTACACAGAGGGGTGACTGGAGCCCCAGGGACATAAAGGGCAGTTATGGGGTCTAGTCTTCCCATTTCAGTAGATATAGCCTCCCCGTCCCTTGCCTTGCCAGCACTGCCCGGCTGCCTTGCCTGATGCAGTCTGAGAGGGTTCAGTGCTGCAGCAGGTTGCTGGTGCTGGGCAGCGCAGCCTGGGAAAGGCAGGAGAGGCAGCAGTGCTTAGGGATACTTGCTCTCCCACAAGCCTTCTGCAGTTCTCTAATGGCCCCAGCGCTGCTGCTGGACCCCCRGTGTGGGATGTGGGATTGATCTCGCGTGTTGTATGGGAGCCTACGGCTTACTGTGGTGCACATGAAAGTATGTCCCGCCTGCTGCCCTGGGCCAGAACCTGGGGTGCATGGGGAGAGGCCTCCACGGGTGCAGCATCTCCCTGGCCGGGTGGCAGGCGCAGGCTGGGCACTGGGCTGGTGGAGATGGTGTTTCTGACGTACCTTGCATACGGAGYTGCTTGGCCATCCTTTGTGATGGGGAGGGGGGCACCAGAGGGGCTGACCTAGCTCTCACTCGCCTCTCTCCCTAGGCCCATGAGCAAGGCAATGTGGTGGAGCAGGAGCACATCCGGACTGAGATCCAGGAGCTACGCAGCGAGCAGCAGAGAGCGCCTGAAAAACCCAATGCCCAGGGTGAGCCGATGTAAATCCTGCTTTCCCTGGGCAAAACCCTGCCCGCGTTCCTGGACAGGGGATGAAGCAGAGCCTGGGAGTGCAAGAGGATGCTCTTGGCAGGGCTGGAGTGTGGCAGGTGCTAGGAGAACGGAGAGGGTTGCAGGGGGTCTCCTAAAGAGCCTGAGATTGGGGCAGGGGAGCCCTGGGGGCACTGGAAGAGGAATGATGCACAAGCAGCTTGAGGTTTCCCCTCTAAGAAGCTTGTTCTCTCTCCTGTAGATGCAGCCTCGGGGACCCTTGCGCTCCTGGATCTGCACCAGGCCCCAGAGTCCTGTCCAGCCCCCGAGCCAGAGCCCAAAGAGCACGCCGAGGAGCTGGAGCAGGGCCAGCCACGCTCCGAGCTTGCTGCTCAGGCTGAGTTGCAGTATCGAGCCTCCTGGAAGGAAAAGAGCCCAGAGAGCCCCTCTGCCACGCGAGAGCCCGGAGCGGAGCAGTTGGAGACATCCCGCAGCGTGGGGGGAAGCTGCCGGGTAGAGCAGGCTCTTCCGCAACAGCCCTGTGCCGTTAGCCAGGGCAGCCAGGTACGGAGACACCTGCATTTCTACAGGCTGGGACTTGGTGGGACCACCAGGACCATGTGCCCTCTGAGTAGAGGGGCTGGAGGTCCCACAGAGCTGTGGCCACACATGAAGGTAGCTTGGTGGCTCTTCGCAGCCCCATGACCGCTCAGTGGCCTGGCAAGGCAAGTGCTCGCTGCTCTCTAGGGGCTTTGACCCCGCTCGGGTGAAGAGTGTGGTTTGGCTGATTCTCTCCAGCTCACTGCGGTTTCCCCTTCCCTCCCTGCAGTTTGTTGTCTGCGTGAGGGGCCAGGCGCCAGAGAAGACGGGAAATCCTCCGGTGGAGAAGCAAGCAGGTAAGAGCAGCCCGGCACCTCCCGYGCGAGCAGCGCGCGCGGCACCGTGGCTTCCCCGCGGCAGCGCCGTGACCCGCCGGTGCCGTGGGCGAGCGGCGCTGGCTCCTGCTGTGCTGCCGAGGACCCGGCGGCTGGAAGGAGCGTGTCGTCTCGTGCTGCTGACGGCGCCGGGCAGAGCGGGCTCCGTGTCCCCCCCTGCGCCCGGGGAAGGAGGCGTCCCCTCGCTCCGGGTGGCGACGAGCTTCCCCAGCAGGATAAACAGAGCGAGGGCAGGCTGCGAGCCCTGGGGACGTGACTTAGGTCCGCGCGGAGCGGAGGCAGGAATGTAATGGCACGGTCGGGTCAGGCCGAAGGCCTTCGTGGACAGTGACCCGTCTGCCTGCCTGGCCATCCGCTGGCCACCGCGGTGCCTGCCGTGGCCACCCAGTCCCGGCAGAGTGGGGTGCCGCGTGCGTTGTTTACAAGTCCCCCAGCTACTGGCCGGACTGCTGCAGGGCCATGAAAGGGAATCTGTGCACGCAACAAACTCCGGCCTTTTACATTCTTTATCCCAATAAGGCTGGGAGCTGAGCACCACTCCGGCCCCATCCCCCACGGGGCTGCGCTCGCTGGCCTGGCTGGGGGCTGAGCACCGCTCCGGTCCCTTCTTGCCTGCCCTGGGTGCTTTTGGCAGCCTTGAGGGATCATGGTGCCCCTTGGATGCACTCGTCCCGCTTCCGGGAAAGTCCTTTCTTTCCGCCGTGCCGGGAGGAAATAAGAAAGACCAGAGACAAGTTCCCCGCCCCAGGCACCTGTAGAGCCGTGGGTCCCACCTGCAGCAACCCTTGCAAGTGGACCTCTTGCTAGCGCTGCAGCAGTGGGACATCCCCTCCATCCCTTCAAGAAGCCCAGGGAAAGCCAAGAGGGGCAGGGACTGCCGGCTAACCGGGAAGGCAGAAGCAAGGGAGCTCCTGGGCTGGGCTGGAGCTCGAGGGCAGAACGAGTGCTGGGGGCAAAGGGAAGCACGTGGCACCGGCCTCCTGTCACCCGAGGGGCTCTGGCCGAGACCTGGCTGCTGGGGAAAGGCCAAGCCTCTCCTCTTGGGTGTCAGCCACTCTGCTCCTCAGCCAGAGCCGGTGCCTGCCGGGCGCAGACTCGGCCACGGTGCCCTGCAGCGCTGTTGGGTGCTGCTGGCCCCTGGCTGGCAGCTGCCTTCTCCGCACCCGACCATCACACCTGGGGCTGTGCTGGCAGCCGGTCGGCAGTGGCATGGGCAGTTCTCAGCCTCGGCATGGCGATGGCGTGCTGTGCCTTAGCTCTGCTATCCCCGGCTTGCTGCGGTGGGGACGGGGCTGTTTCACAGGGCAGGTGCCACATCTGCCCCCACTGGAGCCCTGGCCTGGAGGTGGTGCGTGGAGCCCCTGAGCTCCCTTGTCTCTCCCTCCGGAGGCAACGCTGGGCTCACCCAACTCTGCTGGTGACCCGGGTACCTCTCCAGGCCCCAGGTGCCTCTCGCTGCCCAGTCTGGATGCTGATGCCCCAGTCTGCCCCTCGCCCTCCTGCGCTACGGGATTTGGCACTGCAGAGCGGAACCCTCTGCTGACCAGGAGCCGTGCAGGGTCCCGGGCGCAGGGCAGCCTGCGGATGCTGGCAGCTGTCGGTGCCACAGTCTGGGAAGCGTGGGGTGACCCCAGGAGACCCCCGGGTGCTGTGCGTGGTGGTGGTGGTGGTGGGATGGTTGACAACACTACCCTGTGCCGCTCTGACCCTCTGCTCCCTTTGGCTTGTTCCTCGCCTATCTGAAAATGGCCCGTCCCTTCCCGAATGGCAGCGCCTGCCCAGCGCGGAGCAGGGAGCCCGGCTCGCCTGGACACTCACCGCTGGGAGCAAGCGCCTTCCTCCCTGCGCCCGGCCGGCCGCGCAGGTAAGGTCCCTTCGCTGGGGGTGGCCGTCTCCGCTCTCGCTGCGCTTCCTGGTGGCGGCAGGTCCCCTGCAGAGGCCGGGGGAGGCGAGAAGCTCCGTGGCGGTGGCAGGATGCTGTGCGGCCGGTGTCGCTGGCTGCCGGCACGGGGCACGTTTTCTGCTCCCTCTGGTCTCCGTGGCTTGTCGCACCTGTGCGTGACCACGTGCGCTGCCAGCAGTCGGGGCCCCTCAGGGAGCCTGCTGGAGAGTGCTGCAGGCACCGAAGGGGCACCATGGGGGGCTGCGTGCACCGCGGGGGCACTCGGGGAGGCTGCGTGCACCGCGGGGATGCCCTGAGCGGACACCACGGGGGCTGCATGCACCGCAGGGGCACCCGGGGAGGCTGCGTGCACCACGGGGATGCCCTGGCCGAGCGGACGCCACGGGGACTGCATGCACCGCAGGGGCACCCGGGGAGGCTGCGTGCACCGCGGGGATGCCCTGGCCGGGCACCCGGGGGGGGGGCCCGCGTGCACCGCAGGGGTACGGCGAGTGGCTGCGTGCATCATCGCGGGGGAAGCCGGGGAGGCCGCGCGCGCTGCGGGAGCGTCCTGGCCGGGAACGGCGGGGGGGACTGCATGCACCGCAGGGCACCCGGCGGCACCGCGACGAGGCACCCGGCAGGGCTGCGTGCACCGCGGGGGTGTCCCGGCCGCGTCCCCGGGAGGCTGACGTGCGCTCGTGCCCGTGTGTCCCCCCCTCCACCTCTCCCCGCAGAGCCGTGCCCCGACGGGCCCTTCCAGCGTGCCGCCTCGGTGCGGGAGCGCGCCCGCAGGTTCACCGCGGAGGCGCCGAGCGTCGCGGCGGCGGCCGCCCGCAGCGCG
>NW_020447383.1:8441-21929 GCF_003343035.1 Apteryx rowi | reverse complement strand
CCGGCCCCGACCCTGCCGCCGGCCCCGGCGCGCACGACGCCATGAAGACCTGCTTCACCATCGAGATCAAGGACGGGCGCGTGCAGCCCCTCAGCACCCGCGTCGTCGGGGCCCCCGGCAGCCAGCGGGCAGGTGGGCACCGGCCGGGCAGGTGGGACGGTGGGCGCCGGGCGGGCAAGCGGCCCCCCGCGGGCATGGCGGGCACCGGCCGGGGAGGTGGGCACCAACGGGATGGTGGGCACCGTGGGGCAGGTGGGCACCTCTGGGCAGGTAGCCGTTGGCAGAGGTGTAGGCAGTGGTCGGGGAGTCGGGCGCTTGCGGGGTGGCGTTCGCCCATGGGACAATGTGTGTAGGCAGACAGGTAGGTGCTGATGGGGCAGAGAGGTGCCAACGGGTAGGGGGGCACCAACAGGGTGGTAGGTGCTGGTGGGACAAGTAGGCACCAATGAACAGGTGGAAACCAGCAGGCAAGCAGGCAGCAGCGGGGAGGTGGGCACCGATGGGCCACGCAGGCAGCAGTGGGCAGGTGAGCACCCGTGGGATTTGGATACCGGTGGCCAGGAGGCTGAGCGTGGGCAAATGCCTCTTACTAGAAGAGCATGGGCTCTGGGCAGGTTCGCGTTTGGCAGCTCTCATGCGTTGGCAGAGAACGTCATCCTGCTCAGTGCACCCCCGTGCTCAGCAGAAGGCCACTGGCCCCAAACCCTGTCCCCATCCCTGCACTTCTGTCCCATTCCCTCCCTTCCCCGCAGTCCTGTCCCTGCATTCCTGCCATGTCCCCTCTCATCCCTGCAGGCTGCCCTGTCCCTGCAGTTCTGCCCCATCCCCACGTTCGTGCCCCGTCCCCACAGACCTGCCTTGTCCCGTCTCGCCCCGCACATCTGCGCATCCTTGCAGTCCTGTCTCTGCTGATGTGCAGTGTGCGTGTTCCTGCTTTGCCTGCTCATGGTTGGACTTTGTTGGATCTGGATGCTTCTGAGCTGCTCTCCTGCGGCTCTGCCCTCTCCCAGGGCTGTTTCTCATACAGGGTGGTCTTGACTCCAGCTGGAAAGCTGCAGAAAGTGCCCTTCCTCTGGGAGAGGGAGGGCTGGGGGTGACGAGGGAGGCCAAATCCCCTCCTCATGAAGCGGCTTCTAAATCTGTAGGCTGTCCCCAGAGTCCTTGCTCTGTACCAGAGCTCAGCGCCCGTGCTGCTGAGGCAGGATGCGCGTGGCAGCCAGCCAGCCCAGTGGGAGCCGGCGTCTTCCTCCAGCCGCGGGCACGGGACTGAGCCTGCAGGGCTGGAGCAGGCCCCGAGTGTTTATTCCTCCTGTTGCAGAGCTGACCCTGGGGCTGAGGAGCTCTCCCATCCGGATCACCACCATCCCCAGCAGCAGCAGCAATGTCACCAAGGTGAGCGTGCGCCTAAGGCAGTGCTCCGCGGTGCTTGTCGCCCGTGGGGCAGCGACCTGGTTAGGCACAGGACATGGGTCCTGAGCTACCCGGGATGGGGTGGAGTCCTGTCCCGCTTGTCAGGGCAGGCAGCTCGGTGCTGGCAGCAGGATCTGGGCACTGGGCGGCTCGGACTGATGTTTGTGCACCGCGGAGGGAACCTCGGGTCTGTATGTGGAACCACGTCCCAGGCCACGTGAGCCTTATGAGGACCAAGCTGTGCCCACAGCTGGACTTGGAAGCCTTGTGTGGGTCTTTCCCCACCCGTGCTCTGTTTTTAGACACTCTCAGGGTGGCAGCAGCTCAGGGAAACCCATTGCTGTCCATCCCTGTGCTTTCCCCTCCTGGGGATGGACCTTGGCTGTAAAGATGGGGAGCTTGCCAGCGGGGAAGCTCCTTTCGGGCCTCTGGCACCAGAGGATCCTGCGCCCTGAGTGCAGGCGCAGTGCTGGCGTCCTGGCTTTTCTTTGCTCTGCTTGTCCCCAAGCCAAAAGGAGAGAGGCGGGCAGGTGCCCACCTTGCGGGGGGCGAGGATTCTTGGGTACGACTGCAAAATTCCCTCTGCTCCGTTTGGGCGGCAAGAACCGGCTGCAGCCCGGGAGCGCTGGGGCCGCAGAGCTTGTGCAGGGTGATGTGGGTTGCGGGTGCCGGGGAGTCGGCCCAGCGCGGGCAGCTCCTTGAGTGCTTTTATCTGCTCTTGGCCATCTAGGGTAATACAAAGCGCTCGTGCACGGACCGGTGTTGGCAGAAACCGGGATGTCAGAAGCGGGTGCTGTTCGCGGCCCCGCGAGGCGCAGTGCCGGGCTTGCCCCGGCTCCCCCCGCTTGCACGGCCCTTGCACCGCTTGCTTGCTCCGGCCTTGGGCTCAGCTCTCGTCTGTGCCAGCGTGAAGCGGCCGGTGCCCAGAGCTCGGCGCGAACGCTGCCTGCCCCGCGCAGCCCGGGGGGAAGGGCACAGCTCCCGCTGCCAGYGGGCAGCTCCCTGCCTGCGGAGGGACAACTTCTCCGCGCTAATGCGCTCAGGCAGGCTTGGCCCCGGCGGCCTGTCAGCTCTCGTTACGGCATTAGCAGCGCTGCCGCGTGGGGGTAGGGGGTTCAGGACCCGTTGCCCGCCCAGCGGGACGCGCAGCTGCCGGGTGTGCTCCGAGCTGGCCCCAGCGGGCAGGGAGGAGGAGGAGGAGGAGGAGGAGGAGGTGCCATCAGCCCTGCCAGGTAGGGGTCGGTCCTCTCCCAGCTCTGGGGCGATGTCCTCAGGGGCCTGTGGGTGGTTGCAGAGCTGGGGACAGTCGCTGCCTCCGTGTGCGCCGTCTGCCCGGCACGCTGGCAGGGTGGCATGGGTGCTTGCTGCGTGGGGACCTGATCTGCCCAGGCTGCAAGCAGTAAGGGGAGCTGGATGCCCCCCGCGGGACCCCCCACCCTGAGTCACAGCTGGTGGCAAAGGCCCTCCTGCGTTCGCACTGGACTGGGGCCAAAGCGGTTTGCGTCTTGCTGGCGACACAGGGCAGGAGACGGAGTCCTCGGCGGTGGGAGAAGGGGCGAAGGAGGCCAGCAGGGTGGTCCCAGGCCACTCGGGCTGCCAGGGCTCTGCAGAGAGGCTGTGAGTCTAGAGGCAGCCGGCGAAACAGCGCTTCTGGGGCAGATCCTGGCAGCGCAGCTGCCTCCTGCCTGCGTGCGGCTCTGCCCGCACCCATCTGCTGCTCCCCAGAGCCGAGGTCTCTCGTCCCGCAGGAGCCCCTGGCGGGGGCATGGCTTGGGCCGGGGGCACTGTGGGGCTGGCGTGGGGCTAAGGCAGGACCCTGCTTTCCCGGTCGCCGCTGCAGCAGCAGCCGTTGGAGCTTCCTCCCCGGCACGGGGCTGCAGGGTGCTGCTCTGTCCCGCTGCGCAGCCCGGGGACAGCCCCCCTTGCCGGGCCACCCGGTCCTGCGGGGCCCAGGAATCTTCCCGAGTGTCAGCGCCTCCCTCCGTGTCCCCCGCGTGGGACCCCCAGCGCAGGCGATAAGAATAGCTGAGCCGGCATGCGGAGCCGTGCCGGGGCACGGTCCTGCCTCCAGCGCCGGAGGGTGGTGCCCTTGGAGCCCCTATAAAGGGCAGGTGACAGCTGAGAGGGGCTCGCTGCAGCGCCTGCGTCCCGTAGCCCTGGAGCCCGCCAGCGCCATGCCCGGCGTCAGCCTGCACGGCCTGGCCCAGGCCAAGGTGGCCGAGCTGGAGGAGCTCCGTGTGGAGCTGCAGGCCTTCCGGCAGGCCGTGGAGGGCCAGCTGGAGGAGGCCCTGCGGCAAGTGCAGCCCCTGGCCCGTGCCTTGCACGACCTGAAGGAGGAGCACCTGGTGCTGCGGGCCGAGCAGGCGCGCCTGGGCCGCCGGCTCGACGTGCTCGCCCTGTGGCTGGGGCCGCCGGAGCCCGAGGAGAAGGACCTCAGCACGCTGTTTTTGGAGGCGCAGGACCCTTGCGCCCATTTTGAGGGCACCGAGGAGCCCGGCAGCCCTGTGGCCCATCCGCCCACTTTCTCCAGCACRCGCCGGCAGTCGTCTGTGCACCTCTCCAGGAGCAACAGCTCTGTGAGTGCGGGCAGGGGCTGGGCAGGGGCAGAGCGAGGCAGGGGCCGGGCAGCCCTTTCCGGCCGTGGTGGCAGCCCTTTCCAGCGTGGCTGGCACAGCACAGCACTGCGCGGCAGGACGCAGCAGCCCTTGCCCATCCCCGCTCCGTACCTTTGCCTTCTGCAAGACGCCGGGCTCCTCCAAGCCCTGCYGGCTCCTGCCTGCGATCCTTCAGGGGTGGCCACGGCCCCCCCCCAGGCTGAGCAAGGGCGTAGAGCCCCGAGGGCAAGGAGAAACCCTCGCTGAGGGTTGGGCTGGCAGCTGGGGATGGGCAGGCGCGCTGTTGCGGGGATCAGCTAGCGATTGCCGCCGTGTGTTGCTGGGGGAGGCCAACGCCGGGCAGGGCCCCCGGCCCGGCGTCGGAGCCAATGGGACCTGCCTGCCTCGCATTGCCGGCATGCCGGCCGGGGCGGTGCGGGGGCCGCGCTCGCGCCGGGCTGCGGGGCAGCTGTCCTGGCTCCCCTTACGCTGGCTCCCGGCCCGGGATGCCGCGGGGATGCGTTCGGCGGAGCGGCGAGAGGCGGGGGCGGGTGCCGCTGCCTGCTCTCGCCCCCAAGGCATCTGGCTCCGGGACCTCTCGCGCCGCTCCTGCCGGCCAGGGGCTTTCGTCCTAGGGCGTGACGGCAGACCCCGGCACCTTGGCCCTGCCTGGCCCTCCCGCCTGGCTGGCAGGCAGGGAGGCGGGATGGAGCCAGGTGTGTGCAGGGGCTGCTGTGGCCCTGCCTTCGACACCTCCTGTCCCCTCCTTTTGTTGTCCTATTCTGGGCCTGGCCGCCTGCCCGGGGCGCATTGCTTGCGGGTCGTGCTGAAAGGGATTTGGTGCCCTGGCTTTGGTCCCGGAGGGGCTGAGCTGGCCCAGTTTCTGAGCRGAGATGACAGGGAGGCTCTTGATCTTCTGCACAAGCTCTTCTTTCTGTTAAGCCCCTTAATTCCCTTGGAAATCCCTTGCCACTGCTAACGGTGCGCACTGGCCTTGCCAGCAGCTAGCCAGCTGCAAGGCAGCAGGCACAGCATGGCCCAGCTTGGATCACCTGGGCACCCTCTGCCTTGCTGTAGGGCCCGGGTGGGCCGCAGTGGGTTATGTGGGACCTTTGGGCTGGTGCTGATTGTGGCTTTTGTCCTCCTGGAGTAGGGTCTGCCTGCCCAGGCAGCAGTGAGAAGCATTTAGGGATGTTTCGGCAGCCAGAATTAGAGCAGATGTATGTATCTTGAGGTGAAGATACCTCAGCCACGCAGTGCTGTCATTGCAGATGGAGCCGGAGCTGGTGGAGCAGCCCCAAGCACCGAGGCTGGAACCAGAGCTTCCCAATGGCATGGAGAAAGTTCAAGTGAGAGAGCCGGAGAAGAGGAGCAAGCTGAGTGTCGAGGAGCTGAACAGGATCGAGGACGAGGATGTTCTGGATAAGATGGTACTTCCTCTGCCATTGTGCTCCCAGAGGGCTGGAGTGGGGTGTGGAGCACGTCAGTCCCCAAGGGGTAGGAAGGGCACAGGTTGGAGGTGAGGGGGCCCACAGCAAGGCCAGGAGAYGGGGGGAGATGCTAACCTCCATCTCTTCCTGCAGCTGGATCAGACGACGGACTTTGAGGAGCGGCGACTGATCCGCGCTGCCATGCGGGAGCTGCGGCAGCGTAAGCGAGGTAGTTGCTCCCGCTGCTGGGGCTGGTGGCTGGGGAAGCTGCCCCCACATGGGGCAGGAGGGAGGGTCAGAGGCTGCTGCCCTRGCTGTGCAGAGCAGAGCCTGGGAGCTCCGGAGGGCCTCAGCAGCAGAGCTGTTGGTCGCAGAGGCATTGCCGCTGGAGCCAGAAGGGGGGCCCAAGTAGGTGCATCCTGGCAGTGGTGAGGACAAGGCGTCTTGTGTCTTCTGCTACGCTCCTGGCTCTGCCAGGCTGAGGACATCATCCTTCCTGTAGGCCAGTTCTGGACTGGTGACAGTGGGAAGGACCTTCCAGGATGGCTGGGAAAGTGTCCATCGCCCAGTGGAGCCTGTGTCTCGCTGCTGACACCATCTCACGTGTGTGTTTGCAGACCAGCGGGAGAAAGAGCGGAGCCAGCAGCTGCAGGAGATGAAGAGCCAGGCTACAGCAGGGAGGGCAGGCCATAACACAGAGACCACCACCACGCAGAGCACCCAGTCGGCCGACGGCTCGGCCCGCAGCACAGTCACCAAAACCGAGCGCCTCATCCAGTCTAGTAAGGGCAGGGCTGGCAGAGCGTAGGCCTTGCTGGCTCAGCTCTGCAGGCCCACCATCCATCCCTGCAGGAGGCAGTGCTGAGAGCTCCCTTGGCTCTCTCCCGCCAAGCCTCAGCCCTGCTTTTGCTACTCTCTGTCCACTTATCTTGGGCCTGGCCTGGCTGCAGTGTCTTCAGGGAGCCCCGGCATTTCCAGCGTCAGTCCAGTCTGTGGTGTGCGCTGGGCCTTGCAGAGCCCTGGGCAGGGGCCAGCCCAAAGACCCAAGCACCTTCCACTGCCCTCCCTGTGGAGGGAGATAATGGTGTGGGTACACAGGGTCAGCTGTACCTTGAGAGGCAACCTGGAGATAGCAGGACCCTGGTTTAGGGCCCAGTGGAGTGGACCTTCCCTCTGCCAGCCTCCAGTGTCAGGAAGGAGTGGGTGTCTCCTTGGATCTCCTTGGATCTTGGGGGGGCTGATCATTAAAGGATCTGCTCTAACCCCTTCCCACCTCCTCCTTACTCCCYCTCAATGCTGGCACAGGCCTTGTGTGCTCTTCAGGACAGTCTCCTGTCACCTACGCCTTCTGGTCTCCAAGCTCTTGGACGTGCTGTCTGGCTCAAGCTGGGAGTTGCTGTCTATGACTGAGGGCTGCTCTGGCCCTTCTGCCTTTTTGCTCCTTCACACTGGCCTCTTCTTTGCTCTGTCTGATCTCTGCTGCCTGGGCTGGCACGTGCCTTCCGCCTCACACCCCTGTAGCTGCCCTGGACACAGCTATGCCTCTTCATCCTGCTGGCCATCCAGGACTTCTCTCTGTCACGCTACACAGATGCCAGGGCACGTCTCAGCAGTCAACCTCTGTGGGTGCCGGTAGCATCCAGACCTAACTGACCCCCCTTTGCCTTCCCCCTGCAGACGATGGCACCAAGACTTCCCGTATGACAACCATGGAGTCGAGTTACGTGAAGAGACAAGACAGTAAGAGTTTGTGCTGCCCTTTCTCTGCAGTGTCCTCTGGTCATCACCACTTTCCCCAGGGCATTGCTGTCTCGGTGCCATCCTGGCCCTTGGGCACACGGTGGAGCCTGTCCAGCTTGCCTTGCTCCTTCCCCCTCTGCTCTTTCCTGAAGCCCCTCTCTCTCGCTGTCTCTTTGCAGATGGCAGCAGTACGTTTGTTCAAACCAAATCATCCTACAGCTCTTCTTCCAAGAAGATGGGCAGGTGAGTGGCAGTGCCTCCCCCAGCCCCATGGCAGCCCTGCACGAGGACAGGCAGAGCAGTCCTTGTCTGCTGTCTGGTTGCACGAGCCCTCTTCCTCTTTGTCCGGCTTGCGGTGCTCTGTACTGGGGTGTTGCCAAAGCCAGCAGTTGCCTGCTCCTCCAGCAGTCCCCCCAGCACAAGCCTTTGGGTCCCTGTGTGGGTGGGACCCTGGGCAGTGAGCCCTCCTGCCAGGGGAACCCGCAGCACTGTGAGCTGTGCATGCCAGCCAGGGACCCTTGAGCAGTGCCGGTTCTGTCACGAGGGTGTGGAGGTTTCTGAACCCCCAGGGATGCATGAACCCCTGGGCCAGGGATGGGAAGGGGCTGAGGAGTCCAAGTGCCCCTGTCTAGGCTGGCTGTGTCCCCGTTAGTACTGAGACTTTGCTTGTGTCTCTTCCAGCATCTTTGACCGTGAAGACGAGAGTGCCTCAAGACAGAACAGCCTGGCTGCGCTGGAGCGGCGCCAAGCTGAGAAGAAAAAGGAGCTGCTGAAAGCTCAGAGCCTGCCCAAGACATCTGCCTCACAGGCTCGCAAGGCCATGATTGAGAAGCTGCAGAAGGAAGGCGGGAGGTGAGGACAGGCCTTGCAGCAGGGTGGCTGGGTGGGACTGAGCACCACGTGGGTAACGCTGTGTGTTCTTCCCCACAGTCCTGCAAACCCTGCAGTGTCACGCACAGCTGTGCAGCGCTCCTCCAGCTTTGGCGTTCCCAATGCCAACAGCATCAAGCAGATGTTGCTGGACTGGTGCAGAGCCAAGACCCGGGGCTATGAGGTCAGTGCTGCCTCCTGTCCCCATCCCTGGCTAGGCTGGGTCAGTCCCTCTCCCTCTGGATAACTCTCTTGCCCCACAGCATGTGGACATCCAGAACTTCTCATCCAGCTGGAGTGATGGCATGGCCTTCTGTGCCTTGGTCCACAACTTCTTCCCTGAGGCTTTTGACTACAGCCAGCTCACACCCCAGAACCGCCGTCACAACTTCGAGGTGGCCTTCTCCTCTGCAGAGTACGTAATTCTTACGCTCCATCAGATGGGCTAGGAGCATTACTTGTCCCTTGCCTGGACAGCTCTTCCTCTCACTGGATGAGCGAGGAGAACACAGGCACAGGGCAAGAGCCACAGCCCTGGAGAAAGCCGGCTGTGTCCCAGGCTCAGTGGCCCATCTGCATCGCTTCCCCACGTTGTGCGATGAGGTTGGGTCAGGCTGACACTGGGAAAAGCAGGGCCTGTTTGTGCAGAGCCACGAGAGGCCGATACAGCCCAGTCTGGCGCAGAGATGTTGGGCATGGGTCTGGGACACCTGGTTGCGGGGCAGAGACCCAAAGTCAGGGCAGCCTCCGAGCCCGTACTTCTGCGTGCAGACGCTAGGCTGGGCCTCCCGCCCCCGTCTGGGGGCAGAGCCCTCTCGAAGAGCGTTGAGCATGGGATCACAGCCCCTGACAGAGCTGGGGGATGGATGGAGGGCCAGGTTCGTACGTGCAGGGTGCCTCCTTCACGGTCGTAAGGGCTCAGACACCGTCGCAGCTTCTTGAGTCTTTTCCCCTCCCCTTTTGCTTCTGGTTTTCCTGGGTGCTGAGAGATGGGAGTGCCTCCAGCTGGAGGGCTGGAAGCCAGGCCCTCTCTCCTTCCTTCTGTCTCTCTTCCCGTCCACTCCTCCTTCCCTCCAGCGCCTGGCTGGCTGCTGCCTCTGAGCAGGGCCAGGTGGGTTTCTGAGGAGCCCCTGCCCTGCCTGCCCCGATGGGTGGCAGCAGGCTGGTGCCCAGTGTGGTGGCGCGAGCTGGGAGCTCCAGCCAGCTCCCTTGGTGCTGTGGTGCTGTTCAGTGGAGCAAGCGGGAATGGGGGCCGTGTACCAGGGTCTTGGCGATCCTGTTAATATACTTTTTGCCTTAATTGGGACCGGTGCGTGGACTGAGAGAGCCATCGATCCCTCCAGCCTGGAAGCCAGGTGGCCTCTCATCCTTCCTCCTCCTCCAGCTCTTGTGAGCGTCTTCTCCCAAGCTTCCTGCACCAGGGCTGTGCCGTGCAATTCCAAGCGGAGCTGGGCAGGAGGGTCAGGTCTGCCCTGCCCTGCTGGTCCGGTCTATATACTTGCTATATAGAGTGCCGCTCCGCTCTGGAATCTGCTCCTCAACCACCCGGCGCGCCAGAACACGTCACCCCCTCCTCTGTCTTGTTCTGTCATTCCCCTCCTTGGACCTCACGCCTGTCCACGCTGCTCACCTGTGCCCTGCCCTCCTGCAGCCTGTGCTTGTGAGCCCTCCCCTCTCCGAGTCGCACTGAATGGCCTTGGAGCGCAGCGGTGCCTGGTCCCATCCTGCCCTGCATCGCGCACCCCCAGAGCATGTGAGAGCAGAGCAGCATCTGCCCCGGGGAATGGGAACTGCATTGATACGTGTCTCTTGTTTTCTCTCTTCCTCCCCCCCTCCCTGACTGGGCTGCGGTCACTGGCTTCCCCCTCTCTCTTCCTTGCCCCCAGGAAGCACGCTGATTGTCCGCAGTTGCTGGACGTGGAGGACATGATCCGGATGCGCGAGCCGGATTGGAAGTGTGTGTACACATACATTCAGGAATTCTATCGCTGCCTGGTCCAGAAGGGGCTGGTAAAAACCAAAAAGTCGTAGCCTATTTTCACCCCTGGGAGCGATGGTGAGAATCTTCCTGTCAAACTACTGCCCACATGCCCGCCTGCCCGCACCCCTGCAGCTTGGCCGTGCTCTGGGCAGGAGGGGCTGGGGAGCAGCCACCAGGTCGCGCGGAGGGGATGGGGGATTCCGGCGGGTGAGGGCTGAGTCTTCTCGTCAGCCCGTGGTGCAAAGCTGTGGCCCTCTTGCCAGGAGAGGGCATGGAGGGGACGGGCTTGGTACCGGCTCCTGGCCTCCGTCCTCCCAGTAAATACTGCTCGCGGGGAGGGTGGGGAGGAGGAAGCCGGGCGTAGCGGTAGCAGGGGAACACTGTGTCAGTCCAGGTGGGCTGATTGCTCTCCAGCCGCTGGGGTTGGCAGCTAGTGGGAATGGAGGTGTTGTGGCACTCACGTGCTCTCCTAGCTTGCTGATCCAGGCCGGGGGGGGGGATTAGCAGCTGGGGATTGCTGCTTTAGTTACGCTTAAGCGCTCAGCAGCAGGATCCCGGAACAGCACCGCCTAGGTTAGAGGTGAGCACGAGGGTGAGCTCTCATCTGCCCCCCGCAGGGGTCTGACCGCTTCCCGGGATGCCCCAGCCTCACTGCTTGCACTCGCTGCCTCCTTCCCCTCCCCTGGGCTCCGGGGTTGTCCGCCCCGGGAGTGCCGGGGCTGCAGGCCCTCGAACCCCGTGCCGAGGGAGCCGCTGGCCTCTGCCGGGGGGGCTGTGCAGGATGCTGCGCCGCAGGGTCAGGCGTGGGTGAYGGTGCTCTCCCAGCGAGGTGCTGCCTGCTCATATATGGGCAAGAGAGGGGAGCCTGGAAAGTGTGACTCAAGGCTTCGGTCCTGCCTCTGGGAGTGTTTGTGCCTGTCTTCAGGGGCATCCCAGCTGGCGCTGGAGCCTCCTCTCCCCTGGCTCCACGGTGCACGAGCACACCGAGCCCTAAACAATGTCTTTATAAGGGCAGAAACTGTCTCCTTGGGCTGCCTTGGCTTTTCCATCAGAGTCAGGGCTGAGCACAAGCCCGGGCTGACTGTAGTGGGGGGCACTGCACCACCRCTGCTTCCCAAAACCCGGACAGGTGCTTCCCCAAGGTGCTGAGCACCTCCCCTCAGGCGGCCAAAGCATGAGGTGGGGCAGGTGCTGGCCAGGCCCCTGGGTTCGGAGCCCGTTGTTCCCACAGCCTCTTCAGCTCCAGCTCTGTAGAGGCTTGGGGAGATGAGCAGAGGTGGCAGGGCATGGAAGAAGGGCAGCTGACAGTGGGACTGGTCCAAGCTCTGGCATGTGCATGAGTCCCATGGTGACCCACAGGTGGAAGCAGGCTGCAGCACCAATGCGGAGGCCAGGAACAACAAGGCTTGCCTTGTCGCCTTTCTTTCTGGCTCCTGTGTCCATGCCTGCGCTACCTCCCTGCCTGGAGGCCTAGAACTGGCTCCAGGGCTGTCCTGAGCTATGCTTGCACCAATCCTGCAGCCCCACTGCTCCAGGGCTGCAGCACAGGGCTGGCCTAGGAACGCTCCCCACAGGCATGGGGCTGCGGGAGCTGGGGCTGCGAGGGAGGGATGGGGTATGTGGCAGGCTGTGCTGGAGGGGACTGTGATGTGCAGCAAGGTTAGTGGGGTCTCTGCAGCCTGGGGAGAGGGAGAAGAGTTGAGGGGGTGTTGCAGGGACAGGCACTAGTGAGGAGTAGTTGTTTATCCCTTTAATGCTGTACCAGCTGCCCTTGGCAAGCCTCCTCCGAGGGCTAGAGCCCTTGGCTGGACGGTGGCTGTGGTGCCTGGGGACCAGGCTGCTCGGCTGCCTGGTTCTTCCTTGGCTGTGTGGGAGGGAGCCCCTCTCCCTTTCTACCTGACGACTTTCCCCGGGTGTCCAGCTCAGGGGACACGCAACGGCACATCTGCCCTGGAGCTGGGGGAATCTCGGTGTCTGAGGTGGGTCCTGCCCCAATCTGCCCTCCCTCTCTCCACCAGGACCGGCGTAACAAGGCATGTGTGGAGCCTTTCCCAYCCTGCTCTCATTGAGAAGGGCCAGGTCACCTTGGGTGGCTGGCGGGGGGGGGCTGGTTAGAGCTGGGCCTGGGTGGGTGCTCCTGCCCTCACCCTGGCTCTGCGCTCCTCCCTTGGGCACAGCGCGGAAGTCTGGAGCAAGGCCCCGGGCCACTGCTCCCCTCTCTGTCCCGTGACTTTAGCTTTGAGCCTGCTTGGACCCAGCCCTGGCCTTAAGGGCACGTCACGTTGGCATTGTGCAGCCTCTGGGTGCCAGCACAGGCTCTACTCCAGGCAGCCTGTAAGAACAGTGTTTCTGTGTAGGCGCCAGTAACACAATGTGCCCTGGAGTCCTCTGGCACCTTCCCCTCTTGGGTGCTGGTGCCCGCAGCACTGTCTGGCCAGGGCTGGTGGCAGGGGTGCAGCTCCTGCTGCAGAACAGCAGCGAAGCTCCTTGGAGCTTTGTCCAGGGGGCCTGGGCTGTAGCTACGTGTGGGTCAACTGTGAGCTGCAGTTGGGCCAGCAGCAGGGCCAGCCGGTGTCTGCTGGGGTGCTCCTAAGCACACCTCCACATGCCCCAGGTCTTGGACAGAAAGACTAGGTGGTGGAGCTGGCTGGTTGCCCCTCCTGTACCTCCTCCCTGGCTCCCAAAGGTCCCCRTGGCTCCCTTGCAGCCAGGCTTAGGGCTGCCTGGAGGGACCCTCCGGCTGCCTTGCAACCCGCAGGCCCTTGGAGGGGAGGCCCTGTCTCGGGGATGAGCAGTTTGCATCCCCGAGGAGCTGGGCAGGGTGGTACCGGCAGGGCTAGCAGAGCAAGGGGCAGGTCTGCTGCGGGCACCGAAGGGGCAGCGTGTGGGCGAGCGGTCCTTGCTGTGACTCAGTGAGGTGAGGTCAGCAAAGGCCCTGGCTGCTCTGGCTGTGGCCCCAGGCCCCGTCTGAGCCCTCCCCACCTGGAGCAGCCCTGCTGCCAGCGCCCTGGGTGGGGGGCTGCGGGCTGTGCCCTGGCAGGGGCTGGGGAAGGGCCACAGCACAGACCTCCGGAGCAGCACCGAGGCCTCCTGGCCCAGGGGAGGTATGCGGTAGCCACGCACGCCACCTCTGAGATGTTCAAAGCTGCGCAACATCCAGCCCACCAGCAACTATGGCACTGCTGCGACACACTTGGCAAACACGGCCCCTTGTTTTGGGCTCTGACTGAGCACTTGGGTAAGAGGCAGGTCAGCAGAGCAGAAYGGAAGCAGTGGGAAAACAGGGCGCCAAGGTATGTGGCAGGAGTAAAGGGCAGAGATGTGACCAGGAGCCCCCCCCCCGAGACTGCACCACAGCCACATGGCCTTTCCCTGGACCATCCTTGGTTGGGGGGGGGGCATTCAAACAGGTTTCTCCCTAATTAGGACCAGCATCAGCTGGAGATGGAAAGGGGTGGGCATG
>NW_020447383.1:4749-8321 GCF_003343035.1 Apteryx rowi | reverse complement strand
GGGAGAAGGCAGCAGGCTGGGGAAGAGATGACTGCAGGCAACCAAGATGTAGGCAAGCCAGTAGGTGGGGCAGAGACCGCTCCTGGGGGCCAGGGAGGTGGCTGCTAGGCCCAGCCTGGGCCCAGCAGGTGACACGGTGCAGGCAAGCTGGCTGCCCCCATCCTTGTAGGCACCACGAGCTCTTCCCAGAGCCAAGAGTGACCGGGGGGGCATCTGTGAGCACTGAGGGCCAAGCAGGAGCTGAGGAGGGTCAGGGCAGAGAAACCCAGGCTTGGGGGGCCCCTGGGTGGCACAGTCACGTCCTGGCCTTCTGCAGGTAGGGGCAGCCTGCACGGTGGCCCCACTAAGGGCTGTGTCTCCCCAGGATGCTGGTGGACTGCGTGCCCCTGGTGGAGGTGGAAGACATGATGATCATGGGGAAGAAGCCGGACTCCAAGTGCGTCTTCACCTATGTGCAGTCTCTCTACAACCACCTGCGTCGCCACGAGTTGCGCTTGCGGCAGAAAGAATGCTAGAGCCTGCCCTGGCCTGCAGCTGACCAACCAACACCTCACTGCCCCCCTCTCCCCACAGGGACGCTGGTGCGCGGAGGAGCTGCCTGCCCCGGCGGAGAGGCTGGCAGGAGGAGCCCAGTGATGCTGAGGGATTGGCACTGGGGAGGGGAGGGAGGGGGGGGGTCTCTGCCATCCTGGGTTATCCCCTGCTTGGGCCTTGCTGGAGCTCCCTCTGTCAGCCTCTGCCCCTGGCCGGCTGAGAGCTGAACTCGCAGGCAGGGCAGGATGGAGGCAGGTGGACACTGCCAAGGTTGCCACCTTCCCCGCTTCCAGCTGGGCTCTCCTCCTCCCCTCCTGCTCTCTGGTATTAAGTTATTCATTCTCAAGGAGTTGTTTGTATTGTGGGCAGTGCCCCTGCTTCCTCAGGGAGGCCAGGGCATGGCTGGGCCCCTCAGGCCTTGGGCCTGCTTGGGTCCCCGCATCCGGCAGTCTGGGTGGGCTTATGGGGCTCTTGGCCCCCCCCAGCCAGTAGGTCCTGAGAGCTGGGGCCCACCTGGCCCAGGGCCCCCCGCCTCTATCATGAGTTGCTGGTTATGGTGCATCCATGAGACAGAGCACCCGGTTCTCCAGGCGGCCCCAGAGAGAGCTATTCTCCTTGGCATCTTGCAAGGAAGCCTCTCTGCCCACCACAGTCCCTGCTCGGTGCCACCTCCCTCAGGATGGCTCCACGGCACCCTGTGCTGACACCCTGCTTCCCACCACGCACATGTGCCCCGGGGGCACTTCCACGCCGGGGATCTGCAGCATCTTTGTGCTGGGGAGCTGGAGGGGTGATGGGGAGGGCTCAAAGGGAAACAAGGGGCCCGAGGTGCAGGCCAGGGCCACGGGCCCAGCCAGCCCCTGCTCTCCTCCCCAGCTCTGGGCACTGTGTGCTCAGCACCACTCACCCCTTCATCACTGTCTCTACACCTGCATTGACACGTGTACCAACACCAGCCAGACAATAAAGGTTTATTCTACAGGGTGATGGCTCTACCTCTGCTCCTTATCTCCAGACTCTTCCCAGTGACACCGCTGCTTCGTGCCACCAGAGCACATCACCGAGGCTTAGCTTCCTCCCCTCATCCAGAGAGCGTGTTCCTAGCGCTGCTCTTGCAGAGCCGGCCCCTCTGCCTGTAGCTGTGCACAGGCCCGCTCGCCCATCTCTGACTGAGGATGTGGGGCAGGCRCAGCTCTTCCAGGACAGGGACAACTGCTGGAGCTAAGGGGCACTGTCAGTGTCTCGCCCTGGCTGAGGGCCATTGGCTTACTGCCACAGCCAGGTCTGGCAGAGTGGGAAAGACCCCACACTTCCAACAGGGCTATGCTGAGCCAGCTCCTGAACCTCTTCTGCTGGCTTCTCTGCAGACACATCTGCTCTCTCCACTCTGATCTTCTGCCAGAGGGCAAATGCACTGGGCAAGCACAGGGAACAGTGAGGCTTCAGCTTGGCCACTGTAGGACCTCATCCAAGGGTCATATCCCATGTCCCTGCTCCCCATGAGGACGCAACGGTGATGCAAAGCTGCGGAGCCTGAGGCATCCGACAAGTAGGGGGGCTGTGCAGGCACAGCCCAGTGAGGTTGTGTGGGTCAGTTTGTCAGCTTGCCAGCAGCAGCTGCGTCCCAGGGCCACCCTGAGGACTTCCCCCACCTCTGCAAGTTGCCCTGCCACGGATGCGGCACCCAGCTCCGCCAGGCACTGACTACGAAGCAGTGCAGGATACGTTTCCTCCCTGGAAAGATGACACGGTGCAGCGTGATGTGTGGAAGGGCTTTACTGTGGGCTGGATACGAGACCATGAGGATGGCGGTGCAAAGCCATACCCTCCCAGGAGGCAGCTCTCCCACCCTCCAGGACTCAGCACATCTACTCTCAGCACCCAGGGCTTTCTGCTGAGGGTTTCATCCTGTCCCATGCAGGTAGGATACTGCTGCCCAGGGTTATGTGTTGACTATACCTTGTGGCGTGGTGATGGGGGGGCAAAAAGAGCCCTTTCTCCTCCAGATTAGCCATGCCAGCATGGCTGCGGCTACTGGGCTGTAGGGGAGGGAGGGCAATGACGGGCACACAGACCCCACTTGTCCGCAACGCACAGGGAGCCTCCGCTCAAGGCTGGAGCCGCTCAGGGCATCCCTGTAGCAGAGGCTACGTAGCACCAAGCAACGGTGGGAGGCAGCTAGAAGACATCTCGGCTTCCTGGTCAGCCCATGGCACCACGCCTAGCCCCACGAGGAGAGGCGGCCTCATCCTCAACGCGCCAGGGACTGGCTCCACAACCCTCTTCCCCCTGCATGCATCCTGAGCGTGGCACCCCTCACACTGCTCCCTAGAGGTCTGGGTGCTCTCCGTTGTCGGGCTCGGATGGGGTCTTGCTCTCGGCTGCGTGAGCTTTGGGGGGTGGCAGGGTGGGCAGAGGCTTGGCAGGGGCAAACTGGAACTCCTCAGGCACAGGGGCATCGGGCGTCTCCTTGCGGTAGAAGCCCAGCTCCTGAACCAGCTGGTTGATCTCCTCCCGGGTCATGTCACTCAGGGGGATTCTCTGCGCAGAGACAGAGATTGCAGCACCCGTCCCCTCCGCGTGGGCCGGCACGGGGAGGCGTGAGCTCCAGCGGCCAAGGGCTCCTGCCGCCCCGCTCCCCCGGCGCCCCGTCAGGAGGCCGGACGCCGCCGGGTCCTGCTCGGCCAGCTCTGCTGGCGCCAGTGCCCGCAGAGCGTCTCCCACCTGCAGCCCCCTCACCTCCAGCTCCGCGTATCGGTCGCTGAGGAGCACGAGCTCGGGGTCGGCGCCAGGCAGGTGCTTCATCTCCAGGTTGTGGCTGGGAGGTGCATTAAGGAGCTGGCAGAGCCGGGGGACCCGCCGCAGCCGCCCGCCCCATCCCGTCCCGTCCCATCCCATCCCGGGGTGCCCCCCCCTGCGTGCCGGGACGGAGGATACTACAGCGGGATGTCCTCGGTGACGAAGGCCTTCACCTGGCAGGAGCAGAGCGGGGCGCAGCTCAGAGGCGGGGGGGGGCCGGGCCCTGCTGCAGCCCCCGC
>NW_020447383.1:0-4000 GCF_003343035.1 Apteryx rowi | reverse complement strand
GTCCCATCGCGCCGCCGCCGCCGCCGCCGCCGCCACGTCACGTCACGGCTGGGCGCTGGGCCCGCGCGCAGCGCTCTGTGCGCACGCGCCGGGCTGCGCGCGCCAACGTACGCACGCACGCACACGCACGCACGCACACGCACACGCACGCACACGCATGTACGCACGCGCACGCGCGGCACGCACGAGCGCACACGCACACGCGCACACTCATGCGCATGCACACGCACACGGGCGCAGGGGCACGCAGGCACACGTGCCCGCACATGCGCACACACACGTGCTCACATGCACGCGCAGGCGCACACACCTGCACGCACACAGAGACCCACGCACGTGCGCGCACACAGACATGCACACTCAGGCACACACTTGCGCATGCACACACATGCGGGCAGGGACGCACATGCGTGCGCACACATGCACACCTGCGCCCCCCCATGCACAAAACACACACCTGCTCACATACACAGGCTCTCACACACGCACTGGTGCACATGCGCAACTGCTCACACAAGCGCACGCTCCCCCACGTACACGGAAACATACCCACATACACCTACACCCGCACACACATACATACACATGGACACACAAACGCATGCTCATACACACAGACATGCACACACAAGCACACACACATACGCAGATGCACACCCACATGCTACTTGCACAGGCACACAAAGGCACACAGGTGTGTGCACACACTTGTGCACACACATGCACATGTGCACATGCACAAACACACACGCATGCACGTGCACACATGCACACAAGCACTCAGGCACACATGCAGACATACCTGCATACATGCACACACACACATATTCATGTGCACATGCGTGCACACACACACATGCACATGCTCACACCCACCCATGCAGATATACATAGGCATGCAGGCATACACACACTTGCATGCGCACACATACGGGCAATGGCATGCGTGTGCACATGCACACAGTTGCACACACACGTGCAGACATGCACACACATGCATGTACACATGAGCACACACGCACAAGTGGGCACACATGCATGCACACTCATGCACAGATTCACCTGCACACACACACCCGTGGGCACACACAGGCACTGCACATGTGACCCCAAACATGTGCACACCCACACATGCACATGCTCACATCCATGCACACACAGACACGTGCACATGCACGCACCCACACACTAAAGATTACAACTGAACGCACACACACACAGCCATGTGCATGCACATGCACATAGACAGCTGCACGCATACAGCTGCTCACCCAGAAAACTACACGTGCTGTGCACACGCAAACACAAACACACACACAGCAGTGCACATGTGTACACACACAACTGCACACACACACAAGGACAGACATGACCATGTGTGCACACACACGGCTGTGCATGCACACACCTGCACACACATACAGCTGCGCGTAGCACACAGACTGGACACACACACGTCCTCCTGTATACAGAACTGCACATACACAACTGCATGCACACTCAGCTGCATACTCAGGTGTGCACACATACCTGCATGCACATACAAGCACACAACTGCACACAGGCAGGCAGAACGCCACCCGAAGAGCCACAAATCTGCATGCGCACAGTGGGCCTTGCCCAACTACACATCATGTGCGCAGTGTGCATGCACAGACACAACTACACACACAACACTGCATGCACAGACCTGCACACACGCACAAGTACAAACAGGAACACAATGACACGCGTGGCGCTCTCGCACAGCCGCACAGTCTCATGTGGTCGCGTGCATGCACACGGCTTCAAGCTCTCCTACGCCTGCCTGCACTCACACACCTGCACACGCTCACAGTGCTGCAAGTGCTCACACGCCTTCGCATTCTCACGCCGCTACAGGCTCTCACACGCGTGCACACTCTCACATGGCCACGTGCAATCATGCACCTGCGTGCACTCACATGCCTGCACGCTCTGACACAGCTGCACATACTCAGATGCCTGCATGCACTCACACGCCTGCACGCTCTCCGCACACACTCAGATGCCAGCATGCTCTCACACAGCCAAATGCTCTCACATGGCTGCACGCCTTCACACATGCATCCAGCCACGCGCTCTGGTACAGTTGCACGCTCTCCCACGCCTCCATGCTCTGACACACCCACACACTCAGCTCTGCACAAGCTCACGCACAGTTAGATGATCTTGCACGGCCACACGCTCTCACATGGGTGCGTGCACGCACACACCTGCACACCGTCATGCAGCTGCACTCTTTCAAAGGGTCACATGCTCTCACGTGCCTGTGTGCTGTCACAGGGCCACACGCTCGTACGTGGCTGCGTGCTGTCACACACCTGCACGCTCAAACACAGTGTCACCCTCTCGCATGCCTGCACGCACTCACATGCTTGCACGCTCTCACACACCTGCAGGTACGCACGCAGCTGAACGCTCACCCGGCTGCATGCACTCACACGGGTGCATGAGCTCACGTGGCCGCACACTCTCTTGCAGTCACACGCTCTCACATGGACACACTCACATGGATGCACACCTGCACGCTCACACACCCGCATGCACTCACATGCCTCCATGCTCTCCCCCAGCTGCCCGCTCTCGCATGCCCACAAGCATTCCCCTGCCTGCACGCTCTCGCATGGCCACAGACTCTCACACAGCTTCGTGCATTCACATGCCTGCATGCTCCTGCACAGCTGCACGCTCCCATGTGGTGACGGGCTCTCACGTGCCTGCACTTGCTCCCATGGTGGCACCCCCTCGCATTCCCGCATGCGCTCACGTGGCTGCACGATCTCACGTTGCTTCGTGGTGGGAGGAACACAGCGACGTTGTCTGAGCCCGCAGGGTTGGGGCTAGGAGGGCCAAAGCCCACCTGGAGTCTGATCTGGCGAGGGATGTCAAGGACACCAAGGAAGGATTCTATAAATACATCAGTAACAAAAGGAAGACTAAGGGAAATGTGGGCCCACTGCCGAATGGGGCAGGGGCCCTGGTGACAAAGGACGCAGAAAAGGCTGAGGTACTGAGTGCCTTCTTTGCCTCGGTCTTTCCTGGGGAGACTGGCCTTCAGGAATGCCAGGCCACAGAAACCAGGGAGAAAGTCTGGAGAAAGGAAGACTTTCCCTTGGTGGAGGAGGAGTGGGTTAGAGATCATTTAAGCAAACTTGACACCCACAAATCCATGGGCCCTGATGGCATGCACCCATGAGTCCTGAGGGAGCTGACTGATGTCATTGCAAGGCCACTCTCAATCATCTTTGAAAGGTCATGGCAAGCTGGAGAGGTGCCTGAGGACTGGAAGAAAGCAAATGTCACTCCTATCCTCAAGAATGGCAAGAAGAAGGATCTGGGGAACTACAGGCCAGTCAGCCTTCCCTCAATTCCTAGGAAGGTGATGGAGCAGCTCATCCTGGAAGCTATTTCCGGGCACACGATGGACAAGAAGGTGATTGGGAGTAGTCAGCATGGATTTACAAAGGGGAAATCATGCCTGACCGACTGATAGCCTTCTACGATGGAATGACTGTCTAGGTAGATGAGGGGAGAGCAGTGGAAGTTGTCTACCTTGACTTCAGTAGGGCTTTTTACACTGTCTCCCATCCTCATAGAGATGCTGATGAAGTACGGGATAGATGAGCAGACACAGAGGTGGACTGAAAACTGGCTGAATGGCTGAGTTCATGGGCTTGTGATCAGTGGTGCAAAGTCTAGTTGGAGGCCACTAACTAGCGGTGAGCCTCAGGGGTCAATATTGGGTCCAGTATTCTGCAGCTTCTTCATTAATGATCTGGATGAAGGCACAGAGTGCACCCTCAGCAAGTTTGCTGATGAAACAAAACTGGGAGGAGTAGCTGATACCTCAGAGAGCTGTGCTGCCATTCAGAGGGACCTGGACAGCTGGAGAAATGGGCAGACAGGAATGTTATGAAGTTCAACAGAGGGAAATGCAAAGTCCTACACCTTGAGAAGAATAACTCTATGCACAGCCTGG
>NW_020447382.1:68285-129902 GCF_003343035.1 Apteryx rowi | reverse complement strand
TTTGCTGATGGAAGGTCTTGCCTCGATGTTAATGGCTGCTTACTGATCAGGGTGGTGTTTGCTGAAGGCTGGGGTGGCTGTGGCAATTTCTTAGAATAAGACAGCAATGAAGCAGCACTTTTAATTTCCTTCAAGACCTTTTCCTTTGCATTCACAGCTTGGCTAGCTGTTTGGCACGAGAGGCCTAGCTTTCGGCCTGTCTCAGCTTTCGACTTGCCTTCCTCGCTAAGCCTAATCGTTTCTAGCTTCTGATTTGAAGTGAGACGTGCGACTCTTYCTTTCACTTGAACCCTTAGAGGCCACTGTAGGGTTATTAAGCGGCCTAATTTCAATATTGTTGTGTCTCAGGGAAAAGGGAGGCCCGAGGAGAGGGAGAGAGACGGGTGAATGGCTGGTCGGTGGAGCAGTCAGAACACACGCAACATTTACTGATTTAAGTTCGCCGCCTTATGTGGGTGCAGTTCTTAGCACCCCAAAACAATTCCAATAGTAACATCAAAGATCACTGATCACAGACCACCATAACAGATATAATAATAATAATGAAAAAGTTGGAAATATTGCGAGAATTACCAAAATGTGACACAGAGACACGAAGTGAGCGCATGCTGTTGGGAAAACGGTGCCGATAGGCTTGCTCGACGCAGGGTTGCTGCAAACCGTCAATTTGTAAAAAACGCAGTATCTGCAAAGCGCAATAAAGCAAAGCGAGATAAAACGAGGTATGCCTGTATAAAAATCCTGAGCTTATGCTCTTTCTTGATACAGGCTAGATGTTGGTAGTGAATGGAGCGTAATTTATGGTCCTTACCAGGTGAGTTCTTCATACTTGAAACAAGACCAAAGGATGTTGTCCTGAGAGCATAACAAAAGGAAAAGAAGATCAAGTTCTTTACCTAAATCACAACACCAGTCAATCCACCAGCCATCTTTTATGAATTTGGTCAGGTCACTTACCTCTTTTGGCTACCTGTGTTTTTTTTTAAAATGGCAGTGGTAAATGTGTTTGTCTTCCAGTAGAGGAAGTTTCAAAAGCATAAGAAGTGACTGCTCCTCAGGAGAAGTACAGTCACTGTGGAACACCCCAAGAAAAAGGTGAAAAGAATTGCTACATATGTGAAACGATTCTAATTTCATTTGCCTGCATTTCCCATAGCTATTCAAAGTAAAACATATTATTTTAAGAGGAGCTGCTCTAATGAAGCTTGACTTTGTAACAGATCTGTTGGAATACTTCAGTTGACTTTGGGTACATGGGCTTTGTATTGTTTTTGGTTAACTCGGTTGTTGGGTACCTACCCAAAGCAGGAATAACCAAAGATATTTATCCAGATTACTTCTGAATACTATAAAGTTTTATCTCTGTATGTTGATTGGTTTCCTCACCCTTATGTCAGTATCACTAACTTGAAATAAATTTTGCATCCTAATGCTGCTGTTAGAAAGAGGCTGCTTCCTGAACTTCTAAGCATACTTTTTAGGTAAACAGTGTTGAACACATTGCTTCTGTAATACCTAGGTTGATTTTTTTGTTTTGTTTTTTTTTTTTTTAGTGACCTAGGTATAACCAAAGAATAAAAACATCTGTGTTTGTCAACTTTTCACTTGACACAAGCTTCAGGAATGTTGCTTTTGATGAGCTAAAAGATTTAAATTTTTTTCTCCTATTCTGATTCTCACCCTGCACATTTGAACTGATAGCACCTAAATCATACGCTGTTCTTAAGAGGGATGCTGCAGGAGGGGAAGATGTAAATAATATGCAACAAAATAATCTCAATATATTCATGGCAGCCTAAGCATCCTACCCAGTTTCATTAACAGTTAAATAGAAGTTTTGCTTTTATTCAGAGTATTTTGTTACTTTCATTAATAGAGCATAAGCCCAGACTTAAAACCTTATGGAATTGCTTTGACTGTATGGGAGGTTAATAACTTGGTGTGTTAAGCTGAATCTGCATTTTTACAGGAAAATAAGTGCGGAGTTTTTGATTTGTATTTTTATTGGCAATTTGCAGGCTGAATGCTCTATCATCCATTGAATTAATGCATTAAAGATTTTGAGGGATAGGARTAGACTAGATGACATATTGCTTCATAAAACCAGATGTAATTTTAAAATGTTTCAGGTAAATGTTCAGTCTGCGCAATGACTTTTTTCCTAGTGTGTTATTATTTTGGATTTTGTTTTTGAAGCTTTTTCCATTTGCGTTTGAAATTGCTGTAAAGACTTAGCAGCTTTTTCCTAACAGTTTTCGGAGCAGTTACTTTAATTTAAGAGTAGATTATTAGATTAATTATCTAATTAGGTAAAATTGATTCCATTTCCATTTTATGATATGTGAAACTTAAGCATGGAAGTTCTCAAACAAGTCTTTGGGTGTTTAATTGACAAAATGTTAGATAATATTTTAATTCTTCATGGTATGCCTCTTTAGAATTAATCTACTTGCTGTCCCTAAGAGCTGGTTCTTTGTTGTGCCAAGAGTTTGTATTTGTCACTGACTTCAGTGTTCTTCAAGATGATGGTTTCTAGGTCCTTGACCTATATATATATATGTCTCATTGTATATAGGTTTTGTGTGTGTGTGTGTGTGTGTGTGTGTATATACACAATCACATCACAGAATCACATAAATAAAAGTTTGTGGGATTGGGATAACCACAATCCAGGGCTGTGTATATCTTGTATGGCCTCTGGCTGGTTGCATACTGTTGGGTTTTCTGGATTTCTTGTTGCATAGGTAATAATGGGAAGAAAATTAACTTAGACAAAATAGCCTTCGTGGGAAATTGGTGTTGACTTTGTATTACATGCTTTGAAAAACTGTTGAATGTTAAACTGGTTAGAAAACACTATGATTTGCATTAGTTTACTAATGCTTTTCATTGTAACAAGTCTAAAAAAGCAATGGGGGAATATGTTGAATGATAGATTTCATGCAGATGAGTAAAGTTCCAGACCTTTTGAGGGAGCAGTCCCCAGGCAGAAATGTTGTATATACCTGGAATATAGTATATATGATATATTTTTATTCTGTTTTAGCAAATACAGCTTAGCTGTGTTGTTCAGTTTGCTAAAGAGGAAACCCTAGAGTGGAACGCCTTTTTCTGCATATTTTGAGAACAGTCCTTTGCAGGTATGTCACCAGCAGAAAAGTGGTGTTACATCTCTATTCTGTGAGCTGTATATGAAGCACGGTGAAGACTGTTCTGGCTCCAACAAGGATGCAAGGTTCCTGTCTTTCCCAGTATATCTTGGGAGGGTAGAAATGCCTCCTGTGTCCCAAAAGAAAAAGAATCTAGATTCAAGACTTTGCAACCTCATTACAAAAAAGAAATATCCTGACCTGTGAAGAGAGTTGTTTGTCTTCATTCTCTATTCTCTTTTCTGCTGTACATCTTCCCTTGGTTATCATACTTCAGAACCTGTGGTTGAAAATACCTGATGTACAGGCAGTTTTCTGTTCATTGGTGTGGCATTAAGATCAACTGTGCTGGAAAAACATATTAATTGGATGTTTTTGTTTTGATACTCTGAATGTTGAAATAGTTGGTTTTCACTTATATGAAACTTGCCTTGCTATTATGTTGTTTATATTTTGTTCCAAGAAGTATATAATATGCTCCCATGGTCTGTAGCTTATCTTCAGGATCCAAAGAGGCTTAAACTGTGGAACTTTTCTTTTGCAAAAAATATGGGTTTGCTTAGGGTGTGAGCATTAAGAGTTAGAGTAAATAGAATTTCCATGCATAGGTTGCTGGCATCTAGCTGATGTGATTCAGGAGTGTGTATATTTAGGGAGGGCTAAATGATGTTTACATAATATTTAATTATGCATGTGAAACAATGTTTTGTTAGCTACTTTGTGAACTTGAATTTTGTTAAAATTAACCTATGCGCTAACTCTTATGGATGATGGTGCRTGGGAGGTTTGCAGCAGTTTTTGAATTACGGCTTCTCAAAGTTAGGGTAACTTTTAACAAAGTGTCTAACTTTTCATAGTCTTAACTCAAAAACAGCCGTTGTAACTTGCTTGCAACATATGGCTCAGGACAGAGAATAAATTTCTTACCTGAAGTGTGAGAATCTTCATTCCTGGTATAGTGTTTGGGTTTCAGGAAGCCTCAAGAGTCACAAGTACAATGGATCTGTCAACCTCAACTGTGGAACTCCATTTCTGATGTCAATGAAAGCAGTAATCCAAGTGCAATCAAAGTCAAAATTTGGTCTTTCAAAAATGGTCAGGAAGAAATTCTCTTTGTACATCAGCTCACAGTTGCTAATGTTTTCTGCACTTCTCTGGAAAGTTAGCTGTTACCAGCTGTTAGTTGTAAAACTCTGAAGCAGAATGACATGTAGCGTGAGTAATAAAAACGCTTGTGGCAGCATTACTACAAGGGAGACTCAGTATCTGTATTCCAAATTTATAAAATCCTTCTGAGCTCATACAGCACCACGCACTATCTGTGGCAATACTGGGACTTCCATTTCTTATAACTCCCACAAAAGGCAACTATTTGGCTTCTTTAACAAATTGTAGTTGGGTCAATCTTAATAATTGTGCCAATAGTTGTGACAATCTTGCTTTTTAGTGAATTGTCACAGTGACTTGCAGCATCTCTTTCATGGCACTGAATACTGCAAACATAGCACTCAACTTCATGGAGCAGTCTGGACAAACAGCTGCCTCACTGGAATGATGACATTTATATTGGTTCATTCCTTTAAATGTCAAGTTTGTGTTTATTTCCTGAAAAGATCTAGAAATGAGTTAGTACTGGTTTTAGCCATGTTTTGAAATGGAAGTATAAGTTCTTCTTTTCCTTACATGCTGCCAAAAAGTGATCTATTATGGATTCAGTTGATGAAAGCCACTTTTCCTGTTCTCAGTGTCAACAAACTTCCAGGAGATTTGGCTCATCTGAAGGTTTAGCCAAATCACCCCAAAATGGTCAGGGAACTTTTTTTTTTAACTACAACTTTTAGAATTTTAGGAACTTCAATCCTGCAAAAATCAAGGTTTTGTATAGCTGTCCCTGAGACCATGTGTTTTAAGCCATAATCATCTCTTAAAAATCCATTAATACCAGGGCTTTCTTTAAATTAACCTTATGGTATTAACTACAAGTACACTTTTGTCTGTACTTCCAGCTTTTGCAGAAAATCATAAGGGCTGTAATTTTTTCTTACTTGATAATGGAAAGTTGGCCTATATTGTCATTCATCTGCAAAGGCTTCATTCAGAAAGTACAGGGTTTTTTCTTTAAATAATGCAGCACATTAATTTCTTTTTCTTATTTTGTTTTGGGATGACTTGCATCTTCATAATTAAAGAAAGAGAAAGCCCTGAGACCCAAGACTGTCTATTGTAAGTATAACACTTTATTCTTTACAGCCTCTTAGGATAGATATTGTTCAGGGATTATAACATTTGTTGCTCTTCCAGTAGTTCATTTGTCAAATTTATGCATTTATAACTTTTTCTTCAATATGCTGAAAATTTTTCTCTGAGATTTTTATCTAATGAACTGTTGAGCAAAGAAATATGTTAGAGCATGAAACCTCAATTGTGCGTTTCCAGATATAAATATTTGTATATCTATTTAGTAGAGGGATGGATAGTCAGTATTTTAGTTTTTTACTTTCCCAGGCTATACCATCTGCCAGTTGTCCATCTGTTTAATGCACTGCTAAGCTTTGGGCAATATACTGAGAAGCATCAGCAGGCTAGCACAGTACTGTTGCAGTTGCAATTCTTCCTGTGGCTGGTGTTTCCTAGCTGCGTCATATGAATGTTCTGTCTCTGTTTATTGCAGCGTGGACTTGGAGTAGCAAAGACCTATTCAAGGTAAACTCAGTTGTTGGGGTATACCTCTTCTCCCATAAACTGAGAACATGAATCCAGACTGTCATGTGTCAATGAAAATAACAGAGTTATGGGAAGAGACCGAAAACCTGGAATATAACTTGCTCACAGATGAAGTGGAAATCTCACTGTAAAGACTAATGATGTGGTACTAGGTAAAGAATAATAGCTTTTGAATGTACGGGAAGCAGAGAACATGGATTTTATCAGTACTCCCTGCTCTGTCAATGTGAAGATGTAAAAGCAAAATAGACATACAGTCAGTCATCACAAGAAATGAGCTTTTCATTTCTAGTTCATCTTTTTAGCCTGCTCTCCAAAGAAACAAGATTTAAAGAAACATGCTCTGCTTTGTCATCCGTAACTTTTGAACCTCTTAGCCATTTTGAACCAGACTGATTGAGAGTTCCTGAAAATAGGCATCTGCTCAGAGAAGAGAGATGCTTTTAATCCCCTGCTGAGGGAAGTGTTGCAGGCTGAACTCACCACTTACTGGATACAGAAGAATCAATACAGGAGAAAGATTCAGGAAAAAACACTGGTCAGTCTGTTTACCAGGAGACTGGGCTTCATTAGCTGCTGTGGTTGTTTGATGTTGACCACAGAATACCAGTGCAAGACGTCATTCAATTGTGTGAACAATTATGGGGCATTCTGTCCTGTTTTGCCTCAGCAGACATGAACACTGCATGTAGATCTTCTGGTTTTGGGAATACTGGTAATGCAGCTGCTTGTCAGAAATTCTGCAAAAGCTTTGAAAACATGTAGGTCCCCTCAAAATGCACTCAAGAATTATATTTATACCTTAGCAACAATACATCAATAGATTTGTTTGACTAAGGGCTGGAGTTTTTAGTGGAGTTTTTTTTTTTTTCCCCTCTCCCCAAGGATTTCTTTGTAGTTCCTCTCAGAAAAGCAATACTGATGAATGTAATATTCTTAAATGCGATTCCTGAAGAGCTTACTACATCAGGACCATAAAGCCTTGTTTTGGAGGAAAAATGTAAAGGATGCTTGGGGAGAAAGCGAGACACAAATAGGAATCCAGAAGGGGTGGCAGCAAGACTGTAAAAAGGCAGAGTGGTGGGGTACAGGAGCCTTTTGCAAAGACCTACATCTTTAGAAAAAGACATTGTTTAATGCACTATAAGCTTAGCATTCCATGGAGATTCAAGTTAAGAGCATACGCTTGTTATGACCACTGCATCTGCAGAAACACCGTGGATTTAGAAGTTTCACCTGTGATGGATCTTGAAGAACATGAAGAGTTAAAATTTTCTGCTTTCGGAGTCAGATATCTGATTATTACAGGGAAGAATTTTGATGTGAAACTGTTAAACGAGGTAGAGCTAACTCTTCTTGGAAGAGTCTGAGCATTACAGGGTTTGGTTTCCTGATATATATTACATATCAAAAGCTTTGCAGTATGTGCTTTAGTCCAGAAATTTCTAAACCTGGATAATCGTGTTGAAGCAATCAACATCTTTTTACATCTAATATGAAATGATTATAAAGACAATTATTCATAAAGACAACTATTCATACTACTGATGTTTCCTTTACCATACTTTATCCATATGGAATACTGCTTCACTGAAGATTTAGACACAGGAAGCCAATTTGCTAAGCAGTTGTTCTGGTTTACTAGTCCAGAGGAGGCTGATCAGGTTGATTTGTATTGTTTTAGTGGTGTGGTGCATTTCATTTTTACAAGTAGAAAAGCTTTCCACCTGAGTGACTTTTTAGAGACAGCAATTCAATTTGCATTTTGGAGACCACAATGCAGAATTGTCTGTATAACTGGTAATATGTCTGCAAGAGAGCTCGAAGTTCTGCAGATACTTTGAATATGTAGTTCCCCTTCCAGAGCTAGTGGATCCAGGCACTCCATCAGTTGTTTTGTCACTGAGATAGGAGAATAAATTCTGGATTTGCTCAGCTGATTGCTTGGCCTTTGTTTTTCATTTTAAATAGTTGATGAATTTTTCTACAGTTTCCATACATATGTAGTTAGCCCAAACAATAATTATACTGTATTTGTGGAGTCAAGTAATGAAGTCTTTCAAAGGAGCATGAAAAGCATGGATATTCTTAATTATGTACATTATGTAAAGTATGACTACAGTATCATTTCAGGATATAAATTCATGGGGTGCTCTTCTTATTGCAATTGGATTTGCAGTCCTGTTCTACTGTTCATGTTGTCAGATTCCCCAATGAGAGTGAAATGCCACAGCATGTTTCCAGTGAGTTTTGAGTGGCCAGGAACAAAAATGTTTGTCAAAGTGAAAGATGAGTCTTCTTGGAAATAACATGGGACAAAATCTGACATATCTGAAATTTACACAGTCTAAAGAAAAACAGGCACCTCAAAAGATGAGGTTTGGCATATTGAAATATTTTACACCAAACCCAGCATTTTCTTCATTGCTGCAAAACTGCACACTTTTGAATCTCCTTTGTCAGTAGACAGAATAACACCAATGCTGCTATTGTTCATAAACCACACTTGAAAAGGATAAGTGATTTGGATTCTGAGTATTTTGAAATGGGAAATGCAATTTTCAGTATCCACTCTGAACCCATCAAAAGTAACTTTTTGTAATCGAGAAGTCACGATCGTGACTAACCTAACAGCAGGGCTGTTTGTAGAATCTTGTTGGCTTCCAAGTCAGTTAAGTCAGAAAATGCATTTGTTTATGAACTGATGGTTTTGTTTGGAAGAGTACCACTTTTTGTAAAAAAGGCATCTGGATACCATGCAAGTTTCCGTTATGGCAAAACTATCAGAAAATTATTTTTGTGGTAATAACAGAATTGGGTATCTGTTTTCTTTTTTTGCCTGCTTTCAAGCAGTTTGGCAGAGGGCAGCTTAACAGAAGATGTGGGAAGAGAGAGGATGCAGAAGTCTTATGACTTTACTAAATTATTCAAAGCCCAGTTAGTATATGGATTTCACTCATATGATTTTTTTTTTGTACAGTGATAACTGGGCTGATGGAAGAGTTCAGTATCTTCCAGCCCTAGAAGGGGCAATCATTTGTTCACGGATCAGGAAGGGAAGAGACTGAGTGTTACTTTCTTTCCTGTGACCTTTCAAACAAAGCAGACAGAAGCTTAGAAAAATCTCACTACTTTGAGCAAGCATTATACAATGAGGAAACGTTCATTGGGCAATGGCAAAAGACAGTGGATTATTGCTAAAATGAGGCAGCTTATGTAGGAGGGATAGTACAGTGTATGAACCGTATTAAAACCATTTCTGGGCTGTATTGGTGAAATTAATTTGGTACGAATGAGTGGATTAATGAGTGGGGGTTTTTTTGCATAGCTTGTGGAATTTTTCTTGTGTTACAGGAAGGTGCAGGAAGCTATAGAAATGTTTGCAATAATTCTACAAAGATAAAAAGGTAATGAAAAGTGCAATTGAGAGTCTATTGTATGTGTTTAGTTGCTGGATTTGGCAACCTTTATGTAGCACCATGAGTGAAACAAGCTTCATCTGGTCTTTCTGTTTAGCATGGGGTCAAGGGGAAGAATCAGATCTGAAGATAAGGTGCATTTAACAGGTGTGGCTATGAGTCCTTCCTCCCCTGAAAGCACAAATATCCTGTGTTCTGCCTTGGGTTCAGCAATGAAATATATCCTGATCGGCATTTTGGCTTTCTGATGCAAGCTAAATTAATTTTTTTTTAGCATGCAGGCATTCTGGTATATATATATATAGTTTTGGGGTGCAAAGCTACTGCTACTTTGTTGATAGAAAGGAAACCTGGAAGTTCTTTTTCAAGTTCAGACTAGAATAGAAGATACTTCTGAGATTTTAATAATATACATGCTATGATTGAACACTACTCCAGTTGCCTTATCACCTCTCTTTGAGCCATTCTCCCATATGATGAAATATGGGAGTTATTGGAATATGGAATATTGTTAACTTCACCTCTCAGGAATTCAAAAGCGAGTCTACTGGGCCGAATCCAATGCATCTGTGTTGTCTTTGAGTAACAGAAATGACAACATCTGAAACTGTCTTTAAGTTTTGAAGTTTAATTTCTGGCAGTCAGTAAGAATGTGTATGCATTATAAATACATGTATAGACATAAAGCATGTTTTCAGGACCACTTCATCGAATATTGAAAGGAGAGGACTGTTTGTTTGTTTAAATTGATAACTAGTCTCTGGAAGGTATCCTTAATGAATAAAAATCATTACTTGGAAAGGATTGCTTGAGGTTATCTAATCTTCCCTATCAAAGTCTTGAAAATCCCCAAGGCCAGAGAGTTTGCAAACTGTGTGTAAACCAGTCTGCTGCTGTTCCCCTGTCTCAGAGGAGAACTCTGTCCTAACATCTAATCCACGCCTCCTAAGCAACCATTTCTGGCTGCTGTTGGTTTTTTTATTTTTGGGGTTTGGTTTTTTGGGGTTTGGTTTTTTGGCTTTTTTTTTTGTTTTTTGGGGTTTGTTTTGTTTTTGTTGTTGTTTTTTGGGGGTTTGTTTTTTGGGGGTTTGGTTTTTGGTGGTTTGGGTTTTTTTGTTTTTTTTTGTTTTAATGCTGTCAGCCACTGCCCCAAATGGTTTGACTCATCATCTTTGTAACTGCCCTTCAGGTAGCCTTGGGCTACTCCTAGATCACCCCTTAGACTCCACTTCTCCAGAACAGACAAGCCCAGCTCCCTAATGTCTTCTCATAAGTTATTTACCCTTAGTTATTTGCCTTGGTAGCCCTTCCACTGGACCTTCTCTAGTTTCTCTATTTGAGCTGGAGGGATGAGGAGCGCTGAAACTAGACAGCCTCACAAGCACCAAATAGTGAAGGATAAAAATGTTCCTAAGTGTGCTGCCTGTGTTCCACCTAAGGTATCCTAGTGTGTGGTTTGCCTTGTTTATGAAGAGATATGCTTTTGGCTGATGTTCAACTTGGCATCCATCATACCTGTCAGGTTCTTTTCAAGAGCAGTGTAGCTCAGGCAGTTGAATCCCAGTCTGTACTGATCTGTGGGTGTTATTCCAGGTGCAGAACTCTGTGCTTCTCCTTGTTAAGTTTCTTGAGGTTTCTTTAATCCTCAGTGTTCCCAAGGTTCTGCTTGACCAAAACTTTGACATCAATTTAATCCTCATAATTAGTAGTGTCTGTGAATTTGCTGAGGGTATTCTATGCATCCTCAGCCAGGTTATTGATAAAGATGTTATTCATTATGGGCCCTGGAATCAGTCCCTGGGGTACTCTGCTTGTTACTGGTCACCAACAAGAAGTTAGGCTGTTGATCACTGTCCTTTGAGCCTGACAGTCCAGCTCATTTTCAGCTCATGTGTCAGTCTGTTCTTCCGGTCTATCTAATATACTTTAAGGGAAAATACTATAGTGTTTCAGTTTTGAGATACTTGGGTAAGAAGTATAATTCACATTGTTAACAGAACTACAAAGCTATGCARCTGGTAAACACACAAAGCTTAAATGTTGCTTTCATACAAAACTGCCATTAAGGATGAGAGAGTGTCATCAAGATCATAATTGCTACTGTTAACTGTTAACAAAGATTATCACAACTACCTGCAAATGCCTTAACCCCCCCCCCACAATCTGCTACCTTTGGGAGCTGTTGATTTTTAACTTAACCATATGAGTAAACCTCAACCACATTAAGGCAGGCTGCATTGCAAACTGCTTCTGGAGCAACGCTGTGTAAACACAATATATTCCTGGTGGTAAACAGAAAAAAGGAGTAAACCAGTGATTGTATAACATGTTATATTTTCCTTGAGTAAGAAAAACCTCCTCATTTCAAAAACAGGAATTGCATGGACAAGTATGTAGTTCAAGTTAAACTTTCAGATTTGTTTTAATCTTGAATGCTGCAATTTACAGAATGCCGAGAAAGCTAACTTGTGGTGGGTTTGTGTGTATGGATTTGAGGGAAGAGTGGGGCAAGGGAAAGAAAGCCTGGGTAAAAGCAAGTGGGTTTCCTATTCTGCATGTAATTTAATGACTTAATGAATTGTCTCTAGGACTGCTCTGAACATTTAGACTAGAAGTTGTCTATCTGTTGAACACCTGTCACGCTGGAACTGCTCATACGAAATAATAATCAAAACAATCAGAATGGTGCTTTCTGATAACAGTATAAAAAAGCACAATTTTTGAAAATTTTTTCAAAAAATATTGAATATTCTATGCTTCTGTGATATCCATGTAGGTATTTGGTATATTGTGTTGTTGGGGGGGGAAATGAAGATTCTTTTTTATTATTTAAAGCAGTAATGTTACAAAAGGAAAGTATACTAAGATGGAATACTGTTATTACTGAACCTAAACTGGCAATATTAAACATGCAAAATGAAGATAATTGTTTAGTCCTATTCTAACTTGTTTGGATAATCTATTATGTACTTAATAAAAGTATGTCAGAAGAAGTCTGACTGTCATATTGTCATCTTAGGTCCTCCTGCTCCAGTCTGTACTGTGGGGAAGTATGAGACACAGAGACCAGGCAGCTGAATATAAATGAGCTAACATCCTTTTTAGATGTATTTTTGAAATCTGTGTTTTTGTTTTAATGATAGTAAAAACCTCTAGTTGATTATGATTTAGGAAGAAGCAATGCACGTTACAAAACATTTGAGCCATTCCTTTTTTTTGTGCACTGGTTAATTTATTTAATGAAAGGACTTAAGAAAATATGAAGTTACAGGGATTTTCACTGAGAGATTTTCAAACTTTAGACATTATGGTTTTTCTTCCTGATAATCTGATGCATCTGATACCACTGAAGGCTCTAATGTTTTTTAGCTGGTGGGGATTTCAGAAGAAAACTTTGTAGTATGCATGCAGGTGAATGCAATGAAACTTTAACAAAACAACAGCATACAAAACAAGAGCAGCATGGGTTAATCATTATCAATATAATATTAAGACAAAAATATTTAGTTTTTGGAAAATGGGGGGAAAAAAAGCCTTTACTTTAAAGGTTAAGTTACCTTTACAAGGTACCTTTAACTTTTCTGCACACCTCTTTTCATGTTCAGCCCAAGAGACCACATGCCTATCTCCACAGATTTGGGAATAGTCAGCATAATCCCCACTGAGCTACTGCCCAGCCACACAAATGCATGAGAACTCTGTAGTGTAAAAAATTTGTCTTTGGAAACTCGTTACATGGCACCATCTTGTTACATGGCACCTCTGTCAGCATACTGCTGCTGCATCTCACTATTAAGGCGGAACACCAGAGAAAGACTTGAGTGAGATTCATGAAGTTTTGGTGGGGATGGGCCCCTGCAATTCCCAGGGTAAGAAGTGTCCCATGAGGTATTTTCTATCGCAGTTTACTTGATAGCTTTTCTGTATAAAATAAGTGCTGGTACATTGTCAAAATGTTTTTGTTTGCAGTCCTGGAGTGTGATTTCACAGAATCACAGGATGGTCGAGGTTGGAAGGGACCTCTGGAGAACATCTAGTCCAACCCCCCTGCTCAAGCAGGGTCACCTAGAGCACATTGTTCAGGATTGCGTCCGGGTGGGTTTTGAATATCTCCAGAGAAGGAGACTCCACAACCTCTCCGGGCAACCTGTTCCAGTGCTCTGTCACCCTCACAGTGAAGAAGTTTTTCCTCATATTCAGATGGAACTTCCTGTGTTTCAGTTTGTGCCCGTTGCCTCTTGTCCTGTCGCTGGGCACCACTGAAAAAAGTCTGATCCCATCCTCTTAACACCCTCCCTTAAGATATTTGTAGACATTAATAAGATCCCCCCCTCTCAGCCTTCTCTTCTCCAGGCTAAACAGGCCCAGCTCTCTCAGCCTTTCCTCATAAGAGAGATGCTCCAGTCCCCTAATCATCTTAGAAGCCCTTCGCTGGACTTGCTTCAGTAGTGCCACATCTCTCTTGTACTGGGGAGCCCAGAACTGGACACAGTACTCCAGGGGTGGCGTCACCAGGGCTGAGTAGAGGGGGAGAATCACCTCCCTTGACCTGCTGGCAACACTCTTCCTGATGCACCCCAGGATACCATTGGCCTTCTTGGCCACAAGGGCACATTGCCGCCTCATGCTTAACTTGGTGTCCACCAGCACTCCCAGGTCCTTCTCCGCAGAGCTGCTTTCCAGCAGGTCCACCCCCAACCTGTMCTGGTGCATGGGGTTATTCCTCCCTAGGTGCAGGACCCTGCACTTGCCTTTGTTGAACTTCATGAGGTTCCTCTCCGCCCACCTCTCCAGCCTGTCCAGGTCTCTCTGAATGGCAGCAAGCATTCTGGGGTATCGGCCACTCCTCCCAGGTTTGGATCATCAGCAAACTTGCTGAGGGTGCGCTCTGTTYCTTCATCCAGGTCACTGATGAAGAAGTTGAACAGGGCTGGACCCAGTACTGACCCCTGGGGGACACCGCTAGCTACAGGCCTCCAACTAGACTCTGTGCCGCTGATCACAACCCTCTGAGCTCTGCCATTCAGCCAGTTCTCAGTCCATCTCACTGTCCACTCATCTAGCCTGCACTTGCTGAGCTTGTCTATGAGGATGTTATGGGAGACAGTGTCGAAAGCCTTGCTGAAGTCGAGGTAGACAACATCCACTGCTCTCCCCTCATCTATCCAGCCAGATCCTCCATAGCTACTCCCATGCGCACTTCCCTGGCTGCCTTCACCTGCTGGAGGTATCCTGACTTGAGCTGTCTTCTGCCAACTACCCTGTCACTATAACTCCCCCCTTCCTCCGTCTTTCCTAGTTTAAAGCCCTCCTTACCAGGTTGGCCAACCTGTATCCTTCGTCACCAGGGCACCCACCCCATTCAGAGACGTGTGCCCCGCTTAGTGAGGTGGATCCCATCTCTCCCCATCAGTTGTTGATCTTCAAACAGGGAAATTCAATAAATGGTTTTAATTTTAAAGTCTAATAGAGAAGACATAACCTTCACTAATATGGTAAACTGCACAGCAAACTCTTCTTGTACTCAGGGCAGACCAGAAGCTGCAAAAACACAGTTAATATGTTACTGAGCCTGAACTAGTAGTGTTTGAACCATGGCTATCATACCTTGTTCCTTATTAAGTTTTAAACGCTTAGGTTTTGCACTGTCCTAAAACACTTTTACAGTACTTCTGGTCAACTTGGAGAACCAGCAGAGATGAGCTAAATCTATCTGCAAAAGAATCTCATATATGCATTAAGTGCATTCAGTGTCAGCCAAAATAAAAGAGTATGTGGAAGTATTAAACTACATATTTTTAAGCTGAGAAAAAATGTGCAAAGTAGAACCCATCTTCCTAATGACATATAGCTGTATTTTAACATACTGATGAATTTCATGAGAAGAATCATAAAAACCACTACAGTCTTCAAATCTCAGCAAACAGAAGTAAAAATACCATGAATACTTAACAACATATTATTGTAATCTTTCCCCCTAGGATACCACGTTAGGGTCACATTATGCTTAACAGGAAGGAAAAAAAAAACGCACAGAAGGGCAGGGAATTCCATGTTTGTTCTTAAATATTTGTTCCATTAGGAATATTTTTTGCTGCCAATCAAAACTCAAACAGAAGAAGGAAGTATACAGAAAGTGGAAAGGGGGACAGGCCACTTGGGAGGAATATAGGAACGTTGTCGGAGTATGCAGGGATGCGATGAGGTAGGCTAAGGCCCATTTGGAATTAAATCTGGCAAGGGATGTCAAGGACAACAAGAAGGGMTTCTTCAAATACATCAGTAGCARGAGGAAGACTAGGGAAAATGTGGGCCCTTTGCTGAATGGGGTGGGTGCCCTGGTGACGAAGGCTGCAGAGAAGGCAGAGTTACTGAATGCCTTCTTTGCTTCAGTCTTTACTGCTCAGGCCAGCCCTCAGGAACCCCAGACCCTGGAGGCAAGAGAGAAAGTCTGGAGGAAGGAAGACTTTCCCTTGGTGGAGGAGGAGTGGGTTAGCGATCATTTAAGCAAACTTGACACCCACAAATCCATGGGCCCCGATGGGATGCACCACGAGTGCTGAGGGAGCTGGCGGACGTTATTGCTAGGCCACTCTCCATCATCTTTGAAAGGTCCTGGAGAACAGGAGAGGTGCCTGAAGACTGGAAGAAAGCCAGTGTCACCCCAGTCTTCAAAAAGGGCAAGAAGGAAGACCCAGGGAACTAGAGACCAGTCAGCCTCACCTCCATCCCTGGAAGGGTGATGGGGCAGCTCATTGTGGAGGCCATCTCCAAGCATGTGGAGGAAAAGAAGGTGATCAGGAGTAGTCAGCATGGCTTCACCAAGGGGAAATCATGCCTAACCAATCTGATAGCCTTCTCTGATGGAAGGGCTGGCTGGGTAGATGAGGGGAGAGCAGTGGATGTTGTCTACCTCGACTTCAGCAAGGCTTTTGACACTGTCTCCCATAACATCCTCATAGRYAAGCTCAGSAAGTGCAGGCTAGATGAGTGGACAGTGAGGTGGATTGAGAACTGGCTGAATGGCAGAGCTCAGAGGGTTGTGATCAGCGGCACAGAGTCTAGTTGGAGGCCTGTAGCTAGCGGTGTCCCCCAGGGGTCAGTACTGGGTCCAGTCTTGTTCAACTTCTTCATCAGTGACCTGGATGAAGGAACAGAGTGCACCCTCAGCAAGTTTGCTGGTGATCCAAACCTGGGAGGAGTGGCTGATACACCAGAGGGCTGTGCTGCCTTTCAGAGAGACCTGGACAGGCTGGAGAGGTGGGCGGAGAGGAACCTCMTGAAGTTCAACAAAGGCAAGTGCAGGGTCCTGCACCTAGGGAGGAATAACCCCATGCACCAGTACAGGTTGGGGGTGGACCTGCTGGAAAGCAGCTCTGCGGAGAAGGACCTGGGAGTGCTGGTGGACACCAAGTTAAGCATGAGGCGGCAATGTGCCCTTGTGGCCAAGAAGGCCAATGGTATCCTGGGGTGCATCAGGAAGAGTGTTGCCAGCAGGTCAAGGGAGGTGATTCTCCCCCTCTACTCAGCCCTGGTGACGCCACCCCTGGAGTACTGTGTCCAGTTCTGGGCTCCCCAGTACAAGAGAGATGTGGCACTACTGRAGCAAGTCCAGCGAAGGGCTTCTAAGATGATTAGGGGACTGGAGCATCTCTCTTATGAGGAAAGGCTGAGAGAGCTGGGCTTGTTTAGCCTGCAGAAGAGAAGACTGAGGGCGGGGGAATCTTATTAACGTGTASAAGTATCTTAAGGGAGGGTGTTAAGAGGATGGGGCCAGACTTTTTTCAGTGGTGCCCAGCGACAGGACAAGAGGCAACGGGCACAAACTGAAACACAGGAAGTTCCATCTGAATATGAGGAAAAACTTCTTCACTGTGAGGGTGACAGAGCACTGGAACAGGTTGCCCGGAGAGGTTGTGGAGTCTCCTTCTCTGGAGATATTCAAAACCGCCTGGACGCGATCCTGAGCAATGTGCTCTAGGTGACCCTGCTTGAGCAGGGGGGTTGGACTAGATGATCTCCAGAGGTCCCTTCCAATCTCAACCATTCTGTGTGGTTCTGTGTCTGTGTTAATTCTGACACTTAGCTCTTTCTCAACTAGGCAATATGATTTCTGGACTTTAGACTAAAGAAGCAGTCTGTGTATGCTATATGAGCATTGGGGATTCTTTTCAGGGGGAGAGGGATAGGGTGCTTTGATTTTTTTCTTGTTGTTGTTTCCTTTTTTTTTTTCCTCCATGAGAGCTTTCATGGTCTGTGCCATAAATGTGAACTTTGTTGGTATTTTCTCAGGAAATTGGATTCTGTGAGAAGGCCTCTTTTGCTACTTTGGTTCTCTTCCTGAAGACATTAATTTTGTCCCCTTTAAGTCTCCATTAGAAACTCCTTTAAAATCATGGAAACTATGTACAAACTGTCTAATGTATTTGCTCATATTGATGTAACTTATTCAGTCTAATATCCCTTTATGTGTACTTTTTTTAATCTTAGTGAAGCGAGGACTGACAAAGGACATAACCTGTCTGAAGGATTTTATGAGAGATCCCAAAAGAGAAGAACCTCTAGTTGGTATGTTTTTTGTTTTCTGGATGGTGTGTTTTTGCATTTGTTTTGAAATGAAAAGTGATATTTTAGATATAGTTTCATTTTCTGTAATTGATGTTGAATTATTTTTAGGTTATACCTTATATATATACACACCTTTTAAAAGTTTACCTTATAACCCTGAGCTCTATAAAGGCCACCTCTTCTATACACAGACATTGTTAGATGACTTGTTTCTGAAGGATCTACCTCTACAAAGATACTTGTGACTTCTCATCTGGTGATTCTTTGTGGTTTTCCAGTTGGGATAGACAGGTTTCTTTCTGATTATTGACATATTTTTCCTCACTGGCTTTGGGCATACTAACAGCAATGAGATTTATTTTAAGTTTTCTTTCTTTCTAATGGTTATGTTAGGCAATCCTTACAAGAAGATAAACAATGCTCCTTGTCAGTGGCCTCAGTGTTCCTAGTATGTGTTGGTATTCTAGAAAGATACATTTCTTGATGCAGAGCTAAGTAGCAAATGACCTAGTATTAGAAAAGAGTTTCTTTGTTTAGTGAATCGTCTTCCTACTCTTCCTATATTAACTTTAAAAAGATGCTTAGCAACTGATTCTTCTAAGTGTTTTTAATGGAAAAGTTGGATAGCAAAGTCTGTCACTTTCTCGTTTACACAGTTAATTTTTGATAGTTTCTTTTCAGAGTTAAGAGTTAGCACTGTAATACGGAGTACTAGAAATAATGATAATGGTGAGGAGCTGCTGGTTTTTCCTATTTGTTTTAAGGTACTTTTAAAGCTGTTTAAACTGTTCAGAATAAAACTTTTCATGCTAGATAGATGCCTCAAACTTAGAGGTTTTTGAATAGTTTTAGGACATAGTCTTTTAGTCGTCTCTAGGAAAGAGATTAAGGAAAAATCCATTTTCCCTCCTATTAATTCTTAAAAAATTGGGGGAAGGTTTTGTATTATAAAGGACTCAATTTGTGAAGGGATTAGTGTCTTTCTGCTTGTGCATTGTGCTACTGTGACACTGTTCAAATTATGTTTGACTAAGTAGCTTAAATGTAATTTCTCTTTAATATAAACATTTGTGTGGTATTTCTTATATTCATTTGCTTTTAGATTGACACTTCTACATGAGTTCTCTTATAAGACTGTATTGAAGGGAAGGTTCTTTCTTGGTTTCTTAAAAAAATCCCGGACAGAAAAATAGATACATGAAATAGGTTATTTTGTTTAGCTTGAAAATCTGCCATAGACTTCAGAGTAAAGGTTGGTAAAGAGATAAACTTCAACTGATGTGGGTAATAAGTCTGAGCTTTAATTTGTGATCCTGAAGAAGTGTTGAAATTCCAAAAGTGGAATAGTCGTCTTTATTAGTTTTGGCTTTCAGTGAGCAACCTAGAAGAGAATATGTTTGTCTACAGTGTATGTATACTACAGTGTTTGTATGCTATATACATAGATGTTTGTAACTCTTGCTTTCACAGGATTAGAACATGTGGTTGAAATCAGATTTGAAGGAAGAAAAGAGCCACATTACGAGTGCAAGCTGTGTGGGTTTAATACAGAGATGGCACCTATGATAGAACATCTTAGTGGATATAAACACAGAAGAGCATACATTGTGAGTACTTTTGATGCCTTTTGATCACAGTATCTTTAAGATATTACCCTTTTTCATTCTTTTTTTATAAATACCTATTTTAATGCTGAAGTTTAAACACCCGTGTGGTAAATCACTAATAGTTATATGGTTGACTTTTCATGGGTCAGATCATCAGAAGCTGAGAGATGTTGTGAGTCTGAGAGTTACTGAGGAAACATGATGCACAGATGCATGTCTGTATCTCCTCAAAATCTGTTACAAAGGTTTTTAATCTTCAAGCTCAGGTTCTCAGGCCCTGGTTCCTAAAAAGTCATGGTTCTCTCTCATCCATCAGCATACACATAGTGTGGTTGGATATTGTACGAAGTTTATTACCTTTGGCTAGCATGCTTTGCATAGCATCCAGATACTGTTGTGAAGGCTGCTTGTGCAATTTTAATGTTAAAATGTAATTAGTTACGTTACAGAGGAAAAACATGTTCATAATGTTCAAAACTGCTTACTGGTCTTTATGGAAACTTGTCCAAAAAGTGAAATGTGTCAATTTTTAATACTGTGATGAATTTTGATATTGACCACCTAAAGCCACTTTTATCAACAGTCTAAAGAATTTCCAGATAAAATGAAGAGAAAGACAACAGATGTAAAAGAATGCAAAGTCTCATTTCTCAGACGGATAGCAGGAGAGATAGAGAAGACTGAAGGATTAAAAATGTATAAGGTAATTCTAAGTAAATGTAGGGTACCCAGTAAATGCATATTTTTATCTGTGTGTTTATGTTTGACCCTAATAAGTTTCAAAAGTACTGCTGACAAAATGTGTTAAACTTCACTGTGTGCTTCTAGAAAGTGTAGTATTAAATTGAACTAAGACTTAAGTTAGTTGCGCAAAAATTTGGGGGAAAAGAACAGCAGTCTTGCAAGGGACAGCTTGAAATTCTTTAAAAATAAGCAACTTTTTTTTTTCCAGAGAGGTTAGGGTTTCTTTAGGTAGAAAATGTTCAAACAGTCTGAATTCAGTGTTGCAGAAATTTAATGCTTTTACTTTAATGATTTTTAACTTGTGCAACTTCAAAATTTTCTTAAATGCAAGCAAATTTTCTCTCAAACTTCATTTATACCTGCAAAATTATATACCTATAAAATTGTAGACTACACTGTGCTAGGACAAATAAAAGTATATGTCCATTTTCTAAAGACAGTTGCAGCAGAGACTGGACTAAAGGAAAATCACCAGTTATTATTCTGAAATTTTAATCAGAAAATCTAATATAAACCTATTTCTGCTTCCTAGATTGAAGGTTACATAAGACCAAGTACCTCACGTAAGTTTATGAATTACTTGAATATAGTATATATAATATGTAATTGATATTTTGCCTAATTTGAATTAGTGAATGAACTCAGAGGGCTTTATTGACTTGCAAAGCATTAAACTTCTAAGTAATAGTACAAAATGGTTTCTTTTCAGAGATTCTCCAGCATTTGTGAATTTGAAATGGGAGAAGAAGGGAATTGTCAGACTAGCAATGTTTCTTAGACATTTTTAATTCCTTAGTTTGTGGTTCTGGAGGTAGTTAAGATAACTACAGTAATTTACTAAGTAAACTGAAAAAGTATGTTAATACGGAATTGGGTTTCTCTGAATAACCTATACAGCTGTCTCCATCTCATTTCAGTCAACAAAAAGTATAAGGTGAATGCTGAATCACCGGTAAAAGTGGAAGGTATGGTTCTTTAGCAAGTCCATTGGAATGAGCAATGGCAAAACAAACCCTCATATGCAAAAATTGCATCCTGATACATTAGATTTGAGTTATATCCCTTGTTACTGCAGATGTGCTGTCGATGCTTACTGCCAACTGGAAGAAGCATCTACTTGCTACATTTTGTTCCTCATAGTAGTAACAGTGGGAAAGTAGGTTGATTGAAATGGGTGAAGGTTGCATACACCACTTAGGATCAACAGAGAGTCGTCAGTATGAATTGTGCTGTAGGTTCCTAACATAGCAGCGCTTTTTTGGGTAGGAAGTCATTGATGGCTTCTATGGATTGTACCTTATGATATGATGGTCTGCAAAACAAGGTGGCAGAGACCTTTTTTTGAGCTCTGTTCATCTCTTTTGGGAGGAGATGGAATATGACCCAGTAATCTAATCCATTAATTCTCAGTTCAAACTAAACTTTGAGTAACTTCTAAAACCTGTGGAACTATGTTGTGAATTCTGGTCACCATGCTCTGAACTGTTGGTCAGAATCTTTGTATAGAGCTTCTTAGCAGAGTAGGTCTGTGTGCTGTAAGATCTAACTACCTTGCTCTGTACAAATCTGGACGGACGCATCTCTTTGCATGGGAATCTGTAATGTACAAGTCTGAAAGTGTAATACTGAAAGGTCATCTTCTGGAAGAATCTATGAAGGTGTTAAAAATTCCAGAGAAAAGATGATCCAGAATCCTAGTAATTCCTGGGGAGAATGGGTGATGCCAGGTTTCATGCAGGCAACCTTGTGTAACGCTAGCCAGAAGGAGGTCGTATAAGTATTTGATACCACTGCTTTCTGACTTCCTGTGAAACCAGAAGAGATGCTCAGATATATAACTAGAACACCAAAAAGAATGATCCCACCCATTCCTGAAGAATATGAAGAACTGGAGGGAAAGAACAAGAGTGAAGTTAATTGGCAAGTGTGTTATCCCTCAACAGTAATTCGTGCCTTGGTTAGATGGTAAGGACACTGTCAAGTTCATTACAAAGTAAAAACCAGATTCATTTAGAACCAACTCATGTTTACTAGCTTATCAGCTGTATGTGTTTAGACTAGGTCATATTGACAGAGCATGACCTCCCACTTGGACCAAGCCCAAAGCTCCTTTCTGGCAGCAAGAGTGAATTTAAGGATATGATTAAGAAAGGTCATCTGGTAGCAAGTAACACTTTGCAAGTGGCAAAGTAGATGCTAGCACCAATTTTTGGCTGCTGCATAGATAATATGCAAAACTGAGATATGGTTATGCATTTTTATACATATATAAGAGGCTCTGAAGAGATTGGTTTGTTGTGTTACCTAAGGGAAAAATTCTGGTATTTCTTTGCTCTCTAAAGAAGGAAAATTATGTGTATTTTGTCTTGGGCTTCAGATTAAAAATGCTATCTTAATGTAATTTCTGTAACCAGTTCCTCAAAATAGGGAGTTGATGAGCTTGAAATCATTATAACACTCTTTTAAGAGGTATAACGGTGTGTATAAGCACAGTGTTGTACTAAAGCATATGAGGTTCTAGCCTAATTTAGTCTCTGAATTCTGTCTATATCAATATTTTCCTTTCTAAAAACTAATGCTGCTGTAGAAAGCAGCTGCAATTTGGAAATAATCCCAAAGATTTACTTTGCTACTTCAGACTGGGCTTTTCAGATTGAGTTATTGCTTCCTTGAAGTTATAGCTGATACCTGGAAATGCCTGTCTGTATGCAAGAGCACCCTGACTGCACAGAGCTCTGCTATTGAACAGGCTGGTGTTTGTTGAGATCTTACAGGTCAGGACTAGGGAGAAGACCAGCAAGATGAACATCGTGGTAGGTGTTTATCCCTCTTCTTTATCAGGCAGTCTGTAGCAAGGCTGTCTGGAAGAAGCTCTGTAACTCTGTAATTGGAAGAAGTCTCCCAACTGAGGGTCCCAGTTTTCTTGGGGAAACTTAGCCATCCTGATATCTGCTAAGAAAACAGCATGGCAAGGTGCAACCAATCCAAAAGTGAATCGAGGCCACTTTTTCATGCAGGTGCTGAATGGGCCAACAAGGAGAAGTGTTTTGCTGGATCTGCTACCTGCAAAGAAAGGAGAAGTGGTCAGGAATGTGATGGTGAATGACAGCTGTAGTTGAAATGAACATGAGAAGATAAGAATTTAAAATCCTCAAGGGAATGAGGAAGCCAAGTATCAGACTAATGACCCTGGGCTTCAGGAGAGCAGAGTTGGCTTCTTCAGGAAACTAGTAATCAGGATCCTTTGAGAAGGTTGCCTTGCAAGGAAAAGAAGACCATCAGTCTTCAAAGACAACCTCCTTACAGGACAAAAGTGATCTATTCTGCCACGCAAGAAAAAGGGTGGGCCTAGCAGGTAGCTAGTGTGTCTTAACAGGGAACTCCTAGCTGGGCTTACGTGCAAAAAGGAAGCGTACAGAGAGTAGAAGCAGAGACAGGTTACCAAGAAGAAATTTGTAAGCTTTGCGGAAGTATTTGGGATGGAATTAAGAGAACCAAAGCTTTGTTGGAGGTTAAAGGGATGTAAGGGCAACTTGAAGGCTTCTGTAGGTATCACAGAATCACAGGATGGTCGAGGTTGGAAGGGACCTCTGGAGAACATCTAGTCCAACTCCCCTGCTCAAGCAGGGTCACCTAGAGCACGTTGCACAGGATCGCGTCCGGGTGGGTTTTGAATATCTCCAGAGAAGGAGACTCCACAACCTCTCCGGGCAACCTGTTCCAGTGCTCTGTCACCCTCACAGTGAAGAAGTTTTTCCTCATRTTCAGATGGAACTTCCTGTGTTTCAGTTTGTGCCCGTTGCCTCTTGTCCTGTCGCTGGGCACCACTGAAAAGAGTCTGGCCYCATCCTCTTGACACCCTCCCTTAAGATACTTCTACACGTTAATAAGATTCCCCCGCCCTCAGTCTTCTCTTCTCCAGGCTAAACAGGCCCAGCTCTCTCAGCCTTTCCTCATAAGAGAGATGCTCCAGTCCCCTAGTATGACAGCAGCAAAAGGGAAATGTTGACCCACTGATGAATAGAGCAAGTAACCTTGTGATAAAAGACATGGAAAAGGCTGAGATATTTGCCTTATTTGCCTTGGTCTTTACTGGCAAGCTCTGTTCCCAGGTCTTTGTGTGTAGCTGCAAAGTTGAGGGGAGAATATTATTATGTGCTGTAAAGGAGGATCAGTTTAGGGAGTAACAAACTGAACATGTACAAGTCTGTGGGACAAGATGGGATATATCCGGTGTTGAGGGAGCTGGCTGCTCTCATTCTTTGGAAGTTCATGGTGATCTGATGACTTGAAGAAAGCAAATGTCATGCTTATCTTCAGACAGTGAAGAAGGAAGATCCAGGGAACTACAGGTTGACCCAGACCCTGGGAAGATTATGGGGCAAGTCCTCATGGAGGTCATTTACTGGTACATGAAAGACTAGAAGGGTGACTGGGAACAACCCATGTGGATTTACCAAAGACAATTAACAACCTGGATAATGTGATGGAATATACCACTGTCAAGTTTGCAGGTGGCATCAGTTAGGGGGAAAGCATGATATGGTGTAGGGCAAGAATGCCATTCAGAGGGACCTCAGCAAGCTGGTGAGATGGGCTGACAGGAACCTCCTGAAGTTCAGCACAGACAAATGTGAAGTACTACACCTGGAATGGAGCAACCCTCTGCTGGATACAGGCTGGATGCTGATGGGCTAGGGAGCAAATCTTCAGATAGGAACCTGCAGATTTTAATATACAATAATATGAATATGAATCAGCAATTTGCCCTAGCTGTTATGAAAGCTAGCATCATACTAGACTGCATTAGCATGAGCATAGCCAGTAGGTTGAGGGAAAATTGAGGGCTTTTTCCTTTCTGCTCAGGACTTACAAGGCAGCTTCTGAAATACCATCCTGCATTCACATGAAATTTGGGTGAGGAAAGAAGCAGCAGAGGACTCGCCAGCTAGAAATATCATGAGGAGACTGGAGCATATGATGTGGGAAGAGGCTGAGGGAACTTCTGTCTTATTAACCTGGAGAAGGCAGTGGCCGAGGAAGGGATCTAAGTGCTGTCTCCTACTACCTAAAGGATGGCTACAGAGAGGGAGCCAGACTTCTTGAAGGTATGCATGGAAAAGACAAGAGGCAACATTCACAGGCTGCAATAAAGGAAATATGTGCATAATGAGTGGCCTAGCGCTTGAAATGCCCGTCTGCAGGGGTGGGAAATCGCCATTCTTAAAGACTCACAAAGCTCAACTGGACACAAGGGCATGAACAGGCTGATCTAATACTGAAGCTAGTCTTTGTCAAAGTTCGCAGAACTTCAGTGGTTAGCTTGAGTAGARTGAGGAGTCCAACCACTGATGACCACTGACCTCCTTGTCTCCACCCATCTTCTTTTAAAACAGGGAGAATTTTTGAGGTTTACTAGAAAGACAGCACAAATTGTATAATTCAAGGCAAATTATTCTAATTTTCAGTGTTCTCATTTTACAGTTAATTGTCTGATTTCTGTTGGTGTTCTACTTATCACCTTTATCACCTTATCACTTTTCTCTTACTTCTCAGGCTGGACTAGATGACCTCCAGAGGTCCCTTCCAACTTAAACTTTGTAATGATTCTGTGGTTCTAGGTGCAGATTGTCCCTTTCATCCCACATTTACATCATTTTTACTTCATTGGATCTCTTCTGTGAAATGGTGGCAGTCTGTTTCTCTCCCTACACTCAAAAATTTGAGATCTACAGTGTAGCTTCTTGTTGCAACTGATCTGCATTTGTTCAACATCAGGTGCTTGATACACAACACAAACGTTTCAGCCACAGATTGTAGGGGCAAAGATGTCATTTGTCTTGAAAGTTATTACTTGTCCTGTTGCTTATCCTGGAAAACATGCGCTAATAAGTACTTAAGAAATGATAGTTATTTACTATGCAATATCTGATCCTCTAAAGCGTAACTACTGTCTTTCACAGACTTCCTTGTTTTATGGAGCTTACGCTGCTTCTTCATGGTTACAGTCTAGTACTGGCAAGAGAGATTATTAGTCATTCTAATCTTCATAACCTATTGGAGGGCTAGAACGTATGCTGCATTGAGGAACACTGGTGTGTTCGCAGCAAAAAAAGAAAAAAGCTTTTCACTTTTTGCATATAGGAGACATGCCCACCTAAGTTCAATCCATACTGACTTGTGTGGAATACAGTTGCCTAAACATAAATGCTCTAGTGTATGCTGCATAGCTGTAAGGGCACAGGTCTCCGATAGGCCTTTCATCATGGATGCCCTGTGGTGTCTGAAATGGCACTAGGTGCCTAGATATCTGAATCCCATTCTCTAAAAAACTACAGCCACTTTAGGGCCAGTAACTGCTCTGTTTGTTTAATACTCCTATTGCAATAATACAGTGGAAACCTCTATGATGTTGCTAATAATTCTTTTTAATTTTCTAGCCCCATCAAAGAAGAAAGCAAGGTGAGGAAACAACTCACACAAGGGAATCAAAAGAGATTTTTTTTTGTTATGAGATCACCTTACTTACTAAATAGATCTTCTTTTCTGTGACAAAGCATTGTCACATATGGGGAAAATAGTTTCTATTGTCTTTCCACTGAACTTCCTCTTGTGTAAGTTGTTCTTGTCTTTCTGTCAGAAACTAACCTGATGTAAAATTTGTTATTCCATTTATGAGTAGCTATGGCTTTCAGAAGTATTGCACTGGTTATGCAGTTCAATAGCAGTCTGATGCACGCATGCACAAAGACATTGCAGTTTAAATTTCAAAGTGTTACTGTTTTCTTTGGGATGTCATTGCCTGTGTAAGTGGTAGAAATGGCACCCTGGTCCATGTAGGGAGAAAAAAATCACCATTACTTTAGTCATCTTCTTTAACTTATATGTAAAGAAGCTCATCAGTACTACTGGTCTCTTTAAAAGTTAGTCAGAATAAGGACCTTTAGAAATGTAGTATTTTAGATAGACCATATTTAAAAAAAATCCTATATTGGCAAGTGATGTAAATTTGGAAATTGAAATATTTTGATCCTAGATGCTTATGAATAAACCTAACTTTTTAGTAACCTTTAGAATGCATCTTAATAATTTTCATTTCTTTCTTTTTAAGGTGGGAAGATGATTATAAGCATGTGGTATGTAGCAGTAGTAATTCTGCAAATGTCATATATTGTAGCAGTTTCCTTGTGGTCCTTTTCTTTTTTCTGAATAACTTTTGGTCTTTGGCTTCATTTCCCATTTTATTAATCCCATTTTAGGAAGCAAAATATCTGACCTAATGGCCAGAGCTTTGTGTTTATTGCAGCAGAGGGGAGTGAATATTGCACTCCAGGATGTTCATCCTTTTGAGCTTTCATAATTCCAGTTCAAAATGACTGAGAGTCTGAGACCCAAATGTATGCAGGCCAGCTAAGGCCCAAGTTAAGCTGCAGTCTCCACTTCTGTGTTACCTGTTTTCAGATCAAGTGTTTTATGTAGAGAGTTTGCTTTAAATCTTATGATATATCTAAAGATTAAAAATCCTTTTTTATTCTAACTCAAAGCCCCAAATAATCTCGCTGGTATCTGTCCCAAATAGCACTTGGTATGAATATAGAGAACTGCTTTATTTTTATCTTGGTGCCAGAGATGTGCTTTGCAGTCTGATGTATACTGTAGTAATGAGTTGCTCTTTCAGGCCTCAGGCTGGTCAGATACTATGCTAGCTGAAGGTTGGTGCCTTGCTTTTTTTTAAGATAAGATTGGCCCTAAGAAAAGCCTAGAAAAGATGGCTCTTTTAGGTATGGAGAGAATTGCCAACATTCAAGAGGGAAAACAGAAAGGAAGCCCAATAAGGATACCTGCCAATAGGACTTTCATGCACCAGAAATAATGACCAATGGAAGAACCTTAGTGGGTTGTTACATAAAGTTGGGATTTGTCTTGTCTGGAAACCTCCAGACTATTGTTATCTTTATTTAGATGGGACTAAATATGATTTGGCCAGGTAGCTGAATTGCAGATTAGTGATTGTGGCACGACCCTGAGTGGTGACTGGCAGGAGCACAAGGCAAGTATGCAATGTCACATCTGTTTGGGGCATGCTGAGTTGAATCAGCCTTTATACAACTTTCCTTTCTAATAAAGACATGGTTTGGCAATGTGCATGACCTCAGGCTTGCTACATTTAGCTGTTTTACAGCCTGTTTCACTAGTTTGAATATCTTTTTGAAGCAGAGACTTTTCTTGGCTCTCCTACTGTCTTAACATTGGAAAGATGTGCCTGTAGTGGGAAATATTGCTCAAGTATAGGGAGTTATATCAGACATCATCTTTGTATGGTGGCTTGGTTTCAACTGAACCATTGCTTTTTAAGCTTTTGTTTGAGAGTTAAGACCATTCTAACTCCAGCTTTTAGCTAAACATACGAATTGCTGTGTGCAAATATGTCCTGGTTTAAATTAAGTTTAATGAGATTTTTGCAGTCTATTTCAGTTTGACCAGTGCACCTTTATTTTGTTCTAATGTGCTATCCAGAGCTATTTGTTKTKSSKKSWWAWSGWWKTKCASTGSCWCMGAWGTYKRGRYWYWYSRRWAKRTSSCWAWRTMWAKWWWSSCTGWCWCYWKTWYRSMTSMAMWKMWRAKMYMSTWSRMMMWRAGTWGCYRYKRYRYYMKKRMWRCWTCMMWWTWWWMWKCYYTKRCATYRMKRSWYMYYKMYWTYCWWRGKMWYKRASWSYRWTSTWSYKCTRKRMMTWRAARWAYSCTKWRAWWKAMMWGWYTMYWMWKMWATMKTRMTGCWSWWMARYAWRACSTKWWWWMMWTGTKYCTCWRSRWKKRWWYYARTGCWCMWYKWYWYKWSMSKAYWTCARYAYKYCMARAWRTCARTYYYKYWRSAMRYWWRYMYRSKSWGMMSWTRWYAMAMCMKRYMWKTGWTRYYWKWSCWYRYMAWTRYASYYTSWYWKTGWGYCTRYKRCWSRYYGMCMMRYTSTKMMGWKKARATKCWMKGAMRMYAATWCMASWRYMYWTMKMYWSSYKSSRCWKKGMWKMMSYTKYAWRTWSWYMMKRYRTSARYWTGMTWMYYYAKWAWRKWKWTGYMYYRACWTSWATASSYWWWRRYRWWAWSWYSWYRRWGAWWMWCSGWYWGARRMTATYKRRMWKWRRYYGYYTAGMATWAMTYRCTTAGCATWASTAGCTAAATTTGCTGAAGCCTTAGGCCTCAGGCTGTGAACTTTTACTTAGAYAAGTAAAAGGGGRCCCCAGAGYCRGTTCAARCTGGAGAGATAAAGAAGTTRCASGGACRGCAGGAGTAGCWAAYCTTGAAGAWAAGAAGCAGCCTGCCTAGAGACAATGAAGGGGMCCAAKGAAGAAGGGGAAGAMCCCAGACCKAAYTATTACTATTGRTCCAAACTATTGCTTAAGGGGTGGGGAATTTAGATTGTAAGGGTATAATTGCCCAGGGATTTCTTTGTTCGGGGTCCCTCTTCAGAGGCACCCAGCTTGAGCTGTAATTACCATGTGTGGATCATTAAATTTTATTTCTCTCCAATCTGACTTCGAACTTCTGCCTCAGCAGGAACCTAGGGTCAGACCCTGTTATGGTGGCCAGCGAGCCTAATAATTTCCATAACAATGTGTTCTTCCCAATAATGGAAGTAATGTGGTTGTATTTGTAGTAACTGTTGCCTGATTGCTACCTATTGAAGGACCTAAGGTTATATGTTGACTGCTGTGACCTAAAAATACTATCTTTTCTCTGCGTTGCCTTTTGTTGTTGGATAAGAGATTAAAAAGTATTGTTTTGTACAAGATGATGCAACAAATACTGTAGTATTAAGTCTTTGAATTTTTCTTCCTCTTCCTGTGTTCCTACAGAATGATCCCGTTCAGAAACAGAAAGCTCTAGAGTTCTTGGTATGTAGGTAAAATAATTGTGATCAGAATTTGGTAAGTTTTAACATTTGTGCAGTTTTACTAGTTTGAAGCAGTGAATCTGTGAAGGCATCATTGATTACTGGTCAAACTCATTTGAAGACAACATTAATTTCTAAGTTATATTTTTATGGACTTTGCTCTTTGAAAAGCTAGTGCAGCTATAGCATAAGGTTGTGTCCAAACGGTGTGCTGGATTAAATTCAAGTTACAACTCACTCCCTGCTCTCTGGATCATTCTTGCCTTTGCTGAGGAGATACCCTGACAAGCAGTGTTAGCATTTGAGCAACAGCAGTACTGCTGTTTGCTGCCAGTATCTAATGGGATTGTTGACATGCTGAGTGACAGAAGCCAGTCCAATCTTGCTGCCTGTGGTGCTGTAACTAGTGCTGCTGTTGCAAAACTGGACAGCCAGGTGAAACTGGATGATACTAGAGCACAGTTGCTGCTGCTGGAGTGGAGAAGTTTTGTCAGTTCAGTTGATTTTAGCAGTGGTATAGTAAGCCTTGCTTTGTCTTTTATATTGTGAAAATAATTGTGCATTTATCTTTGCCATTTTATTCCATGTAAGACTTGTTTCTTTAAATTTTGTACGTAAGGCAATTGCAAAATTTCATTTGAATCTGAATTGTTTCTATCCTTAAATCACATGTAGAATGTTTTGAGTTGTTAAGTGCACTTCATCACCATCTGATTTTTTTTTTTTGTTAGTCTTCTATGATTACTTGTGACTTTAGGAAGAGATAGAAAAAGCAAGCTTTTGCAGTGCGGGATAATCAACAAACCACCAGAATATGTTTGGTAGACAGTTATTGACTTTTATCTGATGGATGGGACTCACAGTTATTCCTTGTGTAATAAAACTACCTTTGTTCTTGAAACTTACTGTTGCTACTTTCAACTTCATATACTTACTAATCATTCTCTTTGATTGAATATTAGGAAGACAGATAACTATGATTGTTCTATGTTTTATATAATTATATAAATATCTTTGATATCTCTGCTTCCCAAAATTATGAATGGGAAGATTATAATGGCAACTTTCATCTTGTTGCTACTAAAGTAGGTAAGTCAAGGGCATTTGATGAAGGTGCTGAAGCTTACTTTTAGTCAATTTTCTACATATACAATGTAAATTAGGACTCATCCCTTTCTCCATGTGCAACAGAATGCTCATGATCAACAGTATGAGATTGGCACAGACATCAGCTATTGTGGTTTACCTCTTATTGGGCTCCCCTGTTTCGTGTTCACAATTCTATTTGTTCATATATGTGTATGTATATTTTGTTATATATAAATTAATTGGTGATAACAAAATGATTGTATAACTTTGATCTGTTTGTGCATATGACTCTCTTCAGCATCGTAATGAACCAGCATTTCTTACTATGTTTTTCAATTCCACAGGAGACTTTTCACATCACCTCAGACTCAGAAGCAACACTTGTCATTCACATTACACAGGAACTCACAGAAGCTTTGAAGGCCTTTTGTGAAAAGAAAGCAGCAGTAAGTAACTTAATCTTGACCAGAGTTGTAGTGGTTGGGAAGAGTTGGGAAGAAAGGAGTGGTTGAACTAACTGTATTAACAACCTGTCAAACAGTAGCAGTTCAGACATAGGTCAGAAGCCCCCAGTTAAATATACTTAAAATTATTTTCTGATTTCTAAGTATCACATACATTAATTGCACTGCACACTTCTGTTAAAGTTCTTCGTCACCTCCCATCTGTTTTGTTTTCTTCTGCATGTCTTTTCCCCCCTTGTTCTGGACTCCATTTTGCTTCATGATGTCTGGTTGTCATCCTTCTTTTGCAGTTGATCCCTTGCTTGATAGCTTTTCTTCTAATATTGCTCATGCTTTAAGTATTAAATTTGGATGTATCACTTTTTTTTTGTGGACATCTGGATAACTCTTTCTCCCTACCCCCACCTGAGAACTTTAATCTGTTAAGACTGAGATAGAGAAACTGTTCCTGTCTTTCTGTTGGCTCTTATAAATCTCCATAGCCTCTCTGCATAAAAATTTAATAGCTGTAGGAACAACAAATGAAAAAAACTGTGAGGAAGAAGCAAAATCTGCACAAAGTGACTAGTCGCCTCTGACAGCTAGTGGTTCACAGAATTCAGCATGCACTTTTCTGAAAGATTTCAGACTGATTTCCTAGGTGTCAATAAATTATTCTATGTCAGCTGAGCTATGATAACTGTCCCTATGCACTCCTGAACTGCTGCAAATGCTACCACCTTTTTGAGAGCTGCAGTTTCAAACTGTCATGCATTGGTTGCTAGCTAAAATATACTCATAGACGGTTACCAGGACTCTGCTGAGAATGCAAGTGTAACTTTTACAACTTCTTGCTACAAGATTAGCAGTTTGACCTTGATTTTTATATGGAAAAAATACTTTGTTTTTGTTGTTAATATCACAATGTTTGCTGAAAACTACATTTTTTTTCCAGACAAGTTTAAAGACTTTTCTCATCTAAAATATAAACTGAAGTATCCTGGTAGGTTTCAAGTATAACAGGCCACACTTCCTCTGGAAAACAGTATAGAAAGCATGAAAGTGCCCAGTCTGGATTCTCTTCAAATTGTTTAAGGTCTGAGAATTTGTGCTGGAATTTAAAATGGGAGAACCTTGATAAAGGTTCACAAAAAAGGGGCTGGAGGTTGTCTGAAACCAGGATGAATTATCAGTGGCTAAAATGTGGACATGGAGCTTTTTGGTTTTCATTTTTCCCATATGTGCCACATTTTGACAAGTGAATATGATACAGTTCTCATGAGCTAGTTAAAAATTGTTTAATAGCTTAATCCTAGGCAATAGTTGGGCCTTCTGTTCTGCGTTCCTTAGCTAGAGACAGGATTTTCATATGTACCAGTTTAGTACATTTGAGCTGCTGGTAATGTTGAGGGGTATGGGAGCAGTAAAGAAATTTGAAAATGGTGAAAATATTGTCTTCCCCAGCCACCTCATTCTGTTCTCCAGACATATATCTCTTCCAAGTAATATTTTTGAAAATTGTGGTTTAATGTAGTGACTAAACAACAGAGCAAAACATCTTTCATGGGGTTTAGTGTCACCTAAAATCGTATTGTTGATAAAGCTTTAATAACTTTCTGTGGGGCGTGTGTGTGTGTTTTGTTTTGGTTTTTTCTTCAGTGCTCAAGATTTGAGTTTAAAAATGAATATTCTGACCTTTTGCTTTGTCTAGATTAATTATGCTAATAGTCTGAGGCCACTGATGTCAGTATCTCAAGATGAATTTCCATCAAGGAAAAGCATCCAAAACCACCATAAGCCATATGGAAAATCCAAAGGTAATTTAGGCACTTTGTTCTACTAGTTTAAGTCTACTCTTAACACTGTGCAGATTATGTGAGAATTTACATTTATGGCCAGCCACAGTGCTTCTTTGCTAGAGTCCTGTATGCCTCTGTCTTCTAGGTCACTTCAGTTTATCATTTTCTACAGCCTTAATGACTTCAACCTTGACTGTCTAACATTTCTCTCTCACTGAGCAGCATCACAGTAGTAGAGGTTATTGGAAATCCAAGCAATAACATCCTCCTAGTTTCAGTGTGAAGGCTGGTGTGTCAAGCTGTCTTCAGAGGAGTATCTGTCATTCTGTCATTGAGAGTAAATGCCTCTGTCAGAAATGCTAGGGAATAAAATGAGAGAGATTTTTAGTTTGTTTCCTTAGACTGCTGGCTGCCTTAAGCAGTTTTTTCTACCCTTTGCAACTCAGGATAAAAAGAGGTTTGGTAAGAAAGGACTTTAGGGYGAGCTGCAAAAGTAGAGCTTGTGGCAGATATTTCTTGACTCTATCTCTAGAGGATTTATAAGCTTTAAATTTTGTGAAGTCTTTCTATTTGTTTTTCCTGCAAACTGCAGAGCTGATACATTGAGGAAGAAAACAAGCACCACGATGAAATCATGTGATTTAAGCTAATCCATTTTATGTCATATCTGTGGTGTACTGAGTGCACATGTGCTACTACCATGTATCAGTCAAAAGGTGTCATCTTCTTAAGCCATGCTAACTTAACTATTTATAATTGTGCTTGGTATAGTATTAGTGTATCCTAATCCCTGAGAGGCCTTCAAATGATAATTCCACTGGTTGATTTTTTTAAGATGCTTCCACAGTAAAACAAAATATGGTTGAATTAACATGATTTATAAGTTCAAGTGATTTAATTAGTCAGTTATTCCCCTTCTATTATTTTTAATTTTATTCAGCTTTACAAATCCAGTGAAGGAAGGAAGCCAGATGTTTGCTAACTCACTAGGTATACATTCAACACCTTATAGTCAGACAAGAAAGGGGCTTATACTGAATTAAGTTTCTTTTGCAAAACAGTTGCCCCAGTTGTATTTAATAAATCAGAAAAAATTAAAAACAAACCCGTACAAACTATTCTGGTTACATTCAGTCTCATGAAGTCTGGGATGATACAAAAATAATTCAGAAGAGCACCTCTCTGAAAAGCTTTTCTAACCTGTTTAACATGAGGACTGTTGGATGACAAGCTGCAAGACTTGGGTGAGACATAAAGGAAACAGGAGAAGAACACTTCATGAAACCTCAGAATAGCTGCCTTTTCAGATAGTAATTTAATATTTCACTAACTTTTAGTGCCCTTTTTATTTCATTTTCTCTTAGGAAATTCTAACTGGAATCAAGTTTTTTTGTCTCAGTATGAACAGTGTACTGCAAATGCTTCATTTGCTCCTGCTAACTCATACGGTTACCAAACAGATGATGGATCATCTTCCTATGGACTAAGACCTAATGACTTTTCAATGATGTCTGCACTTAGTGACTCTTTCGCTCTTCAGACTGGAAGTCCTCCCAGTGGTGTCGATGAATGGTTGAGACAGTTCAGTGGATCTGCCTCTGACAGTAATTCAGCTGATGGGACCTCTACCTATGAGACAAATTCAGTGAGTGAGTATTCGGAAGAATATATGTCCAGTGATGTGCGAGGAAGTAATCTCCCTGTCAGAATGTCGTATGATGGGGAAAGTATAAATTGGAGGAATCAAAAAGCATATACAAAAGCAAGGAATATAAGTGATCAAGGATTTTGCTATCCCAGTTCTTCTCCCCCATATGCTTCATCTGGGAGATACTCAACAAACTATCCTTCACAAAGCTATTCTTACAAGGGTGATGAGTCTAGGAATACATGCACATTTTCTGCAAATTCTGCTTCTTCAGGAAGAGGTAGCTCCAGGTGGAACCAGGAATCTAGGTGTCTGGAATTTAGGCATCAGAAGTCAAACTACAGAAGTGATTGGAGTTCACATCATTATTACTTTTCTGGGAGTTGTTCTTACAGAGATTTCCAGCAATGCAGACGCTCGGATAAGATGTTTGATGAAGATGCTGTTGGTCTTACTCCCAACATTTTGAATAGATTACGAGGAAAGGATATACCTACAATGACCAGGATGCTGAAACAGTTGGCTCCATATTATCCAGCACTTCAGAGTAAGATTGTGGTTAGTTCTCATGTAAAATGAATTATATCAAAAGTTGTTAATAGGAAGTTAGTTGCTTAAAATAAGCAGCGGGTTGTGTGCTGCAGAGACAGTATGCTCTGTTTAGAGTAGAATTCATTTCAGTCAACATCTATATCAATTGAAGAATGGCATTAATTGCTTCTCTGAGGAGACTTTGTGTCCTGACCACTAAATACAGTTGTGAGTGGGATGAAAAATCTGATAGCATAAATACACCTTTCCTGAATTGAAAGGTTTTTCCGTGTCATCTTGCTGTCTAGCATGTGATATCCTGAGCCTGTAATTTCAGGGTCAGGGAGTTTGTACTGTCGGGGTGGGAACTATGGGGAGAGGGTGTATGGGCATAAAGAAAAAAATATGCATTGGAATGCATGCCTGCATGGCGTAATAGTAGATGAGAATACTCAAAATGGATCAAAAACATAGGGATAACAAAACAGAAATGTTACCCAAAAGCTGGTTTGTTTATGTGACAATTTTTTTTTCTCCATTAGCACAAAAATATTCCTTAATGTTAAGAATAGTCATTTACTAGTCAAACTAAAGGATTCTCCTTTGGAAATAGATTTATAAAATATTTGAAGAGGCGTGGACGCATGCCACAGGATAGCTGTCATTGGATGTGATTTTTGACAAAGGCAAACTGTTTACTGTACTAGAATTAGGAAGGCTTGTTAACAGTAAAACTTTGATTTGAACATGTTCTATGCTGTATTATGTGAAGTAACTTTAAAATGTTTTGTCTCCCCTTTCTAGAACTCAATATTCAGACATTAGTCAATGTGCTAATAGAAACTAGAGAAAAAGATTAAGAAGCAACAACAGCTGAACTGGAACCATGAACAGATTTAAGAATCTCCATCTCTTGGCTTTCAGGAAAGAGACTGCATTTAATTCTGTGTTTGTTTTTGCAATGGGGAAGGGAAGGTAGGGTGTAATCTTTTAATATGTTAAATATAGATGGAACACAAACTTGCACATAATGGAGGTTAACACAGTATTTTGTTATTTTTGCAAATATGTCAATGTCAGCCAAAAGCTAATCACCCTTTTAAACACTCTCCCCCACCCACAAAAAAGAAAGGTTTACTTTTATGTTATCTATTTAGGAAGAATATTCACTGAAAATACAGGTCCATTGCATGAAAATACAGATGTACTTTTCTTCACACAAATTTAAGGCCAATTCAGTTAATTTAATGCTTTATGATTAGTGGTTTTTTATTTATTTTATTATATATATATTTTTTAGAAATGGGTACACTACATTTCTCTTTAGAAGAATGAAAGGAGAATGTCACAGCAAAGCTGCTCTCTGGGCTTATTGTGATGTTATATGAGAAAACCGTAGACAATTCTGGGGGATAGGTATGTAGTGGGGCATTTTACTTGTTTTCAGTTTTGCGATGTAAAAAGAGACACATGGGAAATATATGCAAACTTTTTAATCCTGTTGTTCAGAACAAACCTGTTACAAATTGACTTAAAAGCTCATTTGAGTTGCGCTAGTAGTCCTGAAGTGATTAACTGATCCATACAAAGATAGAAATTCTTCATTGTTTCTACTGCAAGAGCATATTAAACAATATTAGAATTTACAGGGGAGTCATAAAATAATGGTTAGGGATAATCTAGTTAATCAAAATGATGTACTGAGAAATATCTGTCAGTTCATGATGCTTATGAGTGGTTCATGCTTAACTCTTCTTTTCCCTACACTCCTGAGCCCTAAGTTTAGGTGACACTGTGAATGCCTGGCTTTAGACATCTGCTTTGTAAAGTCACATATACCTTACCATAAGACTAAAGAAAAGGACTAGAGTGAGGCAGATTATTCCCAAAGTCTGTTTTTTCTTTTCATTGCTATGTTGTGGACTGTTGTTTTTCTTCTCACCCACATGTGAAATATTTTGCTGTCTCTGCATTAAATACTTGTGCTAAACCTGTATTAGTCTTCATGACCTGTCATAATATCTTTCTGTTCACTGAAGTAACATTTGGATCATATCATGTAAATTTTAATACAAAGGCAACAAAGCAATTGATTATAAACTATGTACACTTGATTCTCTAAAATTCTCCTTCTATAATTGTTTTGCTTGTGCATCAGAAAAGATCTAATTTCCTTTTTCATTCCCCTTCGCTACTTCCTTTCCTCCTCCTCATATTTATTGAAGGGTTTTAAGTGGTTTCTAATGGCTTGGTCTCAGTAGTTGTGCCATACACTTCTATCTGTTGAATTACCAGTTGGACCTTCTAGGTTAAAGAAAAAAAAATCTTACTTTATTCCATAGGTGTCTGACATAATTTTGATTAAAAACTCTATGGGACTGATCAGTTTTTGTCTATATTGGAAAATTATCAGAAACTATTTTTGCCAGTGTTACATTTTCTCACAGACAGTGTAGTGTAACTAAAATTATAAAACTAGAAAAATAAATGTTACCAAAAAATATTCCTTACTTCTATAATTCTGTCAGTTAAAGATAAGACATTTGAATGCTGCTTTTTGAGTTGAGGTTGTTGTAGAGGACTCTTTTTTTTCCCCCCCCCATTTCTCACTCCCTTTTGGGTTTTACTGCCATTATTGTATCTTCTAGTGGCATACAGTAGGTGGCTGACCTCTTCCCAAATCAGATACTCTTTCCACCTCCAAGTTCCCTTGTTTTTATTTTTGTTCTGGGGAATGGTTCCTGTTCCTGTTTTTTGCACTGAATCCTGCACTGGGGGAACAGTTCCTGCATTTTGAAATCGAGTCGGAATAATGACCAAGCTACGGTAGGAAATGCTTTTCAGCATTGGTTTACTGACAGTTCCATGGTCTGTAGATAAGCATTTGGAGTCTGTAGATGCCCCTTGTTTCTCTGTTTTTGTTGTTGAGTTCTTACCAAAATTAGTAAGGTTCTTGAGATGATTGTCTGTTGGTTCTTATATGTAAGCACTATTATCTAGGGAATTTTTTTAAGCTGATGGTATCTTGTAATATGTGCTCCAATCCTCCTTTATTCCTAATGTGCAATTACTGCCAGCAGTGTACTATGTTTTTTTTCAGTTCCCTTCAGTTGCATGGATGAGCCAGAGTTCAAGCTGCATCACTGCTTTCTCCTTAATCTCTTATTATCTATCTGTCTTCCTTGCAAAATTTGGAAATGAAGAACTTCAGTGTACAATTTGTGTAGTGATAATTGGGCTGGAGTTTGCCACTTGGCAGTCCCAAATTTGACTGGCTGTTGGCATATAGATATCACTTCCCCAATTGATTTCACAGACGACTTTTTTTTTCCCGTTTGTCTTTTTTCTTATCAAACAGGTATAGCCAACTTCTGTACTAGCTGACTTCAAACACATAGCATCTCTCTTATCGCAGAAACACATTGCTTTGTGGAGTCCAATTTCCTAGCATTCACATGAAGAGGGGGAAAAAAAAAACAGAAGCATCTTCAGGGTGCAGCTCTGCAAAGGCATTGTTTGCCTGTGTGCCAGGAGTGATTTTTTTTAAATTTATTTTTTAATTTCTTTTTCCCCTAGGGCTATGTAGAATTGTGAATGCTAAGCATCATTGCCTCACCTGGAGTGTTTCTGTGACTTCTTCCCTCCCTCCGTAAGGTCAGGTACTTATAAATTAGGCTGTTTTCCTGTACAGCGTCTCTCTCTCTCTCAATCAGTTTTTGCCAATGGAGACATCCACCCTAAGGATCTGCCTGTTTTCCCTTCTTTCTCTCTAGCCATCATCTCATCCTAGAAGCATGATGCCTGAGAGATGGTGATTTAGATTCTGTCTTATTCCTTCTCACTCAGTTCAACCCTGACACCTTTAAAGGAGGATTCAGCTGATATTAGGAAAAGGGAATCATAAATCCAGACACCTGACTGTTTAAAGCTCCAGCTTTTAAAAACAAAAACAAAACCTCTAGTGTCCCCAAAGGCACCAGGGTAAGAAGACCTCACAGGGGGTGGGGGGGGGCGGGAAAATGTAGTAAAATCGGCTCTGGAAGTTCTGTCATCCTCCCAGTTATTTCTTCAACAAGATACATAAGCCGAGACCTCTCGCTGCTCCTGTTTTCCTGTCTTGGCCATTTTTCTTGAATCACATCTGGCTACTCCTTACACCCAGGAAACCTCAATGTTCTGCCTCTTGCTCCCATGTAGTATACAACTAGAGCAGAATGAGTCCTCTTCCTGTTCCTATTTCTCTAGACTTTGGTCCTTCATCAAGAAATAATCTTTATTACCTAGATATTGATAGCCTGCAGAGCAGCATCATTTAAATGCTTGTTTTCTTACAGCACTCATACAGCTATACCACAAGCTTTGGCACTGAGGCAAGATTTTTGAGGCTATACTAGAACCCTTTGAACTAATATCACTTTTCCTTATAAAGCCATTGTTAAAAATCCAAAGTAGAGCGTACTTTGGAGGATAAACTGTAAACTTTCTAGCCAGTATAAGGATTCATAATTTCTGGCAAAAAGGTTTGGATACTATCTGTGCCAGTTCTCTGCAGTATTCCTCATATCTCTTGAGTGATATCTCAAAAAGTCCACTGCTTGATATGCAGCTATGGAGCCAGACCTCTCATGCCTAAAACCCCTTCCTTCTTAAAGCTCTTATTTTCCAGTTGAATTTCTAGTTACAAAAAGGTATGGAGAGTGGAGACAGACCTTAGAAACTTGGATGCTTTTATTAGAATAAGTAACTTCCAAATTAAAAGGGAGGCTATTTTATGTTTCTTGGTCTGCAGTATACCTGCTTTCACATCTTGATCTATTTTTTGCATCAGCAGCATCTCTGTTTTCCACAGAGACAAAGGCACTCTAGTCCAGGGTTCTGCACTTCAGTGTTTTCACAGCAGTAAGGCTCTTTTAGAAAGTGGTGGTTGCAGTTGCTCTGCACTAAAGACAGTGAAGTATGAGACTGGCTGATAGAGGATGACTTCCTTCACAAGACATGACCTGGCTAATTTCTCTGGCTCCAGCTTTTTTCTTTTCAGTAGTTTCACTACCTTGGACCTACTAGTAGTCTTCAGTGCTCTGGTCAGATACGTTGTTATCCAAAGGGACCTGATTTCCTAGTGGGACTTTAATTTATTCTTCTTCCCTTTTAATGGAGAAGCTCTTTTTAGTCTGTGGGGCTCTTCCTTTATTGTCTGTTTCTGAAGAGAACATGTTTTGTGACGTCTCAACTTTCTGGGTGGGTGAGGTGCAGGCTCTAAAAGTTGGATGTTTTTCTTCCTTATCTCCATAAAGACAAATCAGCTTTCAAAATTCATCCTTGTTGAGGTGTTTTCTGACATGTTTTTCATTATTCCTGTTCCCCACCCCACACCCAGCATCACACAGAAGCAATCCATTGCCTTTTGCATGATAAAAACCCCTCTTGGATATGCAGAAGCTCTTTGGGAGAACTGCTTAGTTGTGCGTGCTTATGCTACAGAGACCATCAACCTGTCCCCAGATATTTTGCACTAGGAAACAGTCTTTAAAAAATGTTATCAAACTGTCACTAAGGGTCTGTGTCATTAGCACTTGAAAACTAGTAATATTTTCTCTGCACGCTGTGTCTTTAGTTGATAACTGCAGTGTTGCCATGTGGCTGTTTTCACCCTGACACTAGATACTATACTCTTGCTGGAGGTGTTTAGGGGTAATGCTGATTTTTAGGAGGGTTGTCTTTTGATCTGAGGACTGACCCTTCTCTGCATAATCTCCTGGAATGCTGCTTGGTATCATTCACAGCATTGGTTTATGTATAGATGCTCCTGTGAAAGACAGCTTATTTGCCTGTATCTGTAGTCAATTATGTAATTTGAAACAAATGACAGTGTGTGGACTGCCTGCATACAATGATGTGGGGTGGGAGTAGGAGGTGGCCTTGGGAATACATCAGTATTGCAGTGGTTAAAAAAAAGTTTTTGACTAAAAGCTCTTGCCTGTAGGTATCCTTGTGAACATATCCTGAAGAGTAACAGTTTCAGGTAATATTTCTTCCTGAATGTTTTTTTTAATTGAATTGGATAATGTAAGCATGTTCTGTGTTAAACAAGCAGGCTTTATTTACTTCCCATCAGTTTTAATTTCCTTACTGGTGCAAGACAAGTCAGTTTACAATTGGATTTAGGACTTAAGTGTACTAATTCTTCCGTAGGTGACATCTTCCATTCCCCCTTAGGTGGCTTGCTTTTAATTCAAGGCAGTATTTCCCCCCCTCTGCCCCCAATCGGTAGGTTTCAGGATAATCATGGGGGGTTGTTATGATACCAATTTGCTACTTTATTTTAGGACTTTCTGCAGTGTTACCTGATCCTTTTATATGCACTCAGTTAAAGTACAGGCTAGGAGGATGACAGTGTTTATAGTTCAGTGTTGATCATTAGTTCTGTTACAGTGAAATGTGAAAAAGTACTGATTTAAGAGCAGCTGCTTTGAAATGCCAGTTTGGTACAAAGTTCTTGTATGTGTTCAGGCTTGTGTTTCTCACAGTCACTGGCAAAAATTACACCATCTGTCTTGATCATGGCAAAATATGTCAAATTCTACCTGGCATAGCATCTCAGGGAGGCATTTTAGCAACTTGATATTACCAGAATCAGTGTAGAAAAATGTTTGCCCTGTCACCTGTCCAGCTGAGGTAGCACGGACAAATTTATGCCATCGTTGCTCTACACAGGGAAGTGGGGCTAGTGCGGCTAGTGTGGCTGTTGAGGAGTATAAGTGGGAAAAGAAAGGCAAAAGAGCATACACAAGACATAAAATGTAGTTTTACCATCCTGAGGTACAAAGGATGGAACTTCCTCTATCTTGGACAGAACCATTAACTTGGCCAGCAGTGTATTCATCTAAGAACCACGCTGGCCTACTGTGCAATAATACTAGTTTCTCCTATTCCCTAAGGAAATTCTTTTAAACAACCCTTTTTTCCCCCCTTCCCAGACTTCACTGGTTAAATGGTAGGTGGTATGTATGCTAAGGCCCTGGTGCTGCTTAAGGTTCAAGCTCTAACCTTGCTAACCTAACCATGGAAAAATAAACTACAGAAATGCAACCACCACCCCCTTAAAAACCAGAACAACCAACTCCACAAAAACACAACCCCCCTCCCCCCCCAAACAACCCCACACCACTGTGCAAAAAAAAAGTTGGTCAAATATTTTTACTTAATTTTAAACTCTTATAAAAATTTAATGTATTCATTTTTAATACAAAGTAAGGCACATGCAAAACATGTTGTGCAAGTCTGACTTTCAAATTTCTTTACAAACTAACAAGCACTATTTTAATTTGGCATTTCTAAAAAGTCATTTTTCCCCATGCAAGATATATGGAAGAAAGTTAAGGTGACATTGCACCAGTTAAATCTAGATTCTGTGTTTTCCGTACTGCAGTAAGCATGATATTGTCAGGTGGTACAGCGATACAAAGTAAAAGCCAACAGACACACAGTACAAACATTGTGAAGGTGGTGACCAACATACAAAATTTAAGAATGAGAAGTTGTATCCATTTTGATATATCAGTAATCTTATTCAGTACATGATGATTTGGCAACTCCAGTCTGTATAATGCCAGTGTGCAATTCCTAGCTGTCACTGTCATACAGTGCTGAAAACCATGGAAAGATATTGCTCATAGGACACTTGAATCCAGCCATCTTGATCAGTATCATAACGTCTGAATACATCAGTCAGCCTCTGAAAAGAAAAAATAAATTAAAAAAAATGTACACAGGGAAAGTTTAGACTACTATATATTCCACTTGCCACCTATGTTTCTTTATGAACACTTTCTGATCATTCCCCTTTTGTCAGTTTATATTCTCATGCATACTACATTCTCATTTAGTTCTCTGCTGTGACTTATGTTTGAGCTGTGCAGTAGATCTGATTTTAAAAATCATTGTATGATACAACATCTAAGCCTATCTAGGCACCTCTTAGTTCAGCCAGCCAGCTTCTTGTGACTGGCTGTAAAAAGGGAGAAGAGGCTCATAAGACATGTTCATAAGACATTTAAGAGTCATACATCTAGAGACAGAAAACAATGAGAATCCAAATTCTCACCCTCTACCAAATAAGCATAGTGTTACATTAGGATCTCAGTTGTCTCCATAAACCTCCTAATTACAGATGAGCATTTAGAGATGATAGGCAATACAGATAATGAACCAAAATAAGTACCAGTATGGTTTCACAAACACCAACTGAATGACATTCTCTTTTAAAGACCTCTTTATTAGAGTTTAAATTCATAACAAAGTATAACACCTAGTACAAATGAATGTAAGAACAACTGATGTTTCAGCAGCAGCAAGCAGTTATGGCTATAAGCATAAAGCAAAAAGGAAAGGAACAGAAACACCTGTTTGCAAATAAGGAAAGAGTACTCCAGTACTGTTCTCTTCATGTTACATGTCAGAAAACATTTAAGATACTGGTGCAATGCTGGCCACTGTAAGAAAGAAAAGAAATCCTCCCTCTCCTACTAAAATTTAGCTTGTCCACTGCTACAGTTTCCCAACTTTTCCCAAAGTCTTATATGCATTTCAGAAGAGTCAGAGCAGTTTAGAGAAACTTTAAGCATTGAAGTGAGAAATCATTTAGTGATGAATTTTTTAAGCAGTAAAACATAACTATAAAAACTGTAGTTTTCCTTAATGTAAGTATTCGTATAAGCATTTGTTACGGAAAGTTGGGTTTTTTTTGTTTTTGTTTTGTTCTGTTTTAAAATGTCTTTTACTACACCACTGCCATTGCAGGAACAGCAGTTAAGAAAGACTGATTAACCCATCTGCCAGGTCAAATTCTTTTTTAGTCTGACCTTAAACAGACACATGGACAAAGCCCCACAACCTAGATTAAGAGAATTTAATTTCTGATTATGCTGAAAAGTACACCATGGGACATGACACTCCAGTTCTAACACACCCAGGATTTGGAGGAAAAGTGTTTATTAAACTAATGGAAATAGTATTAAGTGTTTTCCTTTTAAAAGCATTGAGACTATTTTATGTTATTTTTCCCCCATACAATTTTTGACTTGTTAAATTGACTTGCTAACACCTCTTGTCCACTTTATTTAAATGGATGTTTATTTATAAGCAAGTTTTATATCCAATATTATGGTCAAAGTGAGAAGTTTAAGGAACAGTAAGGATTTTTTTTCCCCCCAGCTGGAAGTTAAATACATTTTCTTTCTTACCTGTAAGACAACACAGCACTGAATAAAGTCATCAAAAGCAACTTGTCCTCTTCCTTGTCTGTCAAATTTCCGAATAAGGATGTCATAGAATTGGTCAGACAGTCGATAACCTTGGAAAAAAGAAATGCTTTAAAAGGCTTCACTTAACTACAGTCATTCTATAAAAAGAATAAGATTATTTAGAGGGCAGGTATAACGAACAAAAGAAAAAAAAAAAAAGCAGTTACAAGAGACTAATTTTTTTTTTTGATGAGTACATCTACTGCATAACAACAGTATTCAACTAAAATGCATTCAATAAAATCATGCTCAGTAATAATTATACACAAAGTCACAGCAAACAATTACTGATTAAACTGACTAGTTGGTTGAGAGAGCTGTTTAGGGCTGCATCTCAGGGTTTTATAAATGAAGTCAATTGCATTAAAGTTCTCTTGCCATCAGAAAGCCACTGTAGTGTAGACAGTTGGCCTCATTTTAAAATGAGGAAAGCTGTTTCAAGTCCCCTCCTAAGTTAAAATGTTTAACTGAAATATTGGTAATGCTCTCAGAGTGGCAAATAGATGGAAAAAATTAAACGGGATATGTCAATACACAAGTGTGGAATATTTTCTATAAGAGGCAAAAAAAAAAGTGCTTGCAGCATCATATCTTTAAAAGGCACCTTAAACCTAAAAAGGATAACTGCATTTCACCCATCTCATTTTTATTTGTAGTCACATTTGCCAGAGTAGTACAGCCCTAACCGTAAGCTCATTTAACAATATAAACCTATCAAAAAGCTGTAATTACAAATGAATTACCAAAACCTGTTAGTGCTTGCTTTAGCTCATTTTTGTCAATCATTCCAGAATTGTCCCTATCATACGTTCGAAAGACATTCTGCCAGTCTGAGATATACTTCCAGACTCCTGTGAATTCACTGAAGTTCACACCACCTTTGTTTTCTCTGTCGAACATGCCTGAAACAAAGAAAAGAAAGAGACATGTAAAACAACTCTTCAATAAGATCTATTATTTTTTTTAATAAGAAAGTGAGCGCTTTGGAAAGTTCTGAAGAAAGATGAGAAATTGCTGAGATAAGTGACTTTTTGGAAAGATCTGCTAATCCAAGGCAAACACAGAGGTCAAGGGAAAGGGTAAAGCAAGATAAAAGAGGGCCAGGGTGATTCATTCCCAATGTGAAAGCAAAAATATTGAGGGCTTGACTGATCATACAGTGACAAAACAAGAGTGACTGTTGCTCTTTTCTAAGGACTCATGAAATTAAAGTCTACAACACCCATTGACTGCTAAAGGTGCTGAAATGCTAATCTGCATTTGACTTACTGATACTTGTCAAGACTGTCTTTTTTTTATACAAATAGCATGTTGCACAGTGATGAAATTCTGATTCCTGATGAATATTTATTTAAAAAAATAGCAAAATACTTAGTCCTTAGATTTATAAGCAGTATGATAGAGAAGACGACTGAGCTTGAATTTCTCCCCTTTCTGTTCTACCACCTTCATCTTCCACATCACTGGAACATATTTTAAGATGCATTAAAAAAAATTTCAAGCATAGTAAAGCCTCTGTTTTGTCTTTTTGGAGCAGAACAGGATTAAAATACAAAAGGCAAAATTAAGGCAAGCTGTGTAATGCCTTTTAAAATATTTAAAGCTGACAATTTCCCTATACTCTTATTACATTTGTTATCTATTCAGTTGTCTAGTAACATTTTCTCAGGTTACTCTGACAAACACATATATGTATACACAAAAGGAATACATTTCTGTTTTTCAGAGTGGCCAGAATTTCAATTTATCTTACTACTATTCGGCTGTCTACAGAAAGGACGAGTAAAGTACTGTCTTATAATGAAAGACCAGCTTATTAATATTATGACCAACTAAACTGCTTCAGAAAGGCCTTGAAACAGGCATTTACTATATAATTCAATACATAATTATTTGTCAAGAGCCATGCAACAATAGCTGGAGCTCTCAATCACCTGAACAAATCATAAAACAACAATATATCCTGAATATTTCACATACCACAATTACACTCACCAAGAATTGACCGGACTGTTGCTGGATTAAAAGGAGTCCATGTGCCTGAAACAGGAACAACTAATTAGTTCCTCAATACTAAGCAACACTTAAAAAAAATTCAGCCAAACGACAATTAAAAAAACAGATCAGAACTTATATAGTGAATTCAGAGCTAGTTGACATGGAGCTAGCATATGATTAAAACAGGCTGCTTGGAAGTAACTAAGCTATCGACTATTCAGAGATGACTTCTGACCAATGCTTTACAGGTTCTACACAGAAACCAAAATAATTTCTTCAGGCTGCACAAAACAAAAACAAAACCCAACCCCAGTTCTTCCACTGATTGGAACAGATGAGTTGTAAGGTATAAATCAAACAATGTCTTATATCTGTTCCTTAGTAAGGACATCTGCTTACATCTTATTTTGCAGGTGGATTACTCCAGGGCATTTAGTTTCTGACAGAACTGGAAAAAAGGGTTTCTAACATTTCAGAATCACCCAATGCCATTTCTAGTTGTTTAGTATAAACCCCACCTCTGCTGCTAAATCAATTAAGTGTTAGTTTAAATTATTATTTTCATACCAGGGAGAAATGTTGCTACTTAAAAGTGCTTGAGCAGTAATCATCTGAGGAGGAACTTTTTTCTTCTCTGAATACCTCTACCTGAATTTCAAGAGCAGCTACTCATGTTGGACTAGTTTCCACTAGCTTGGAAGCATTCCACAGTACTAAGAAACGTTAAGTTGTAAATTAAGACATACCGCTTCTCATTTAGAATCTCACCATTACTTCTCTAAAGTCTGTGAAAGTTCCAAGAGAACAAAAAACACTTGTATTAAGTTCACTGAAGTTAAGTACAGGGACCACAAAACAGCCAATAAGACCATGGGTACTGTAGAGATGTTTGCAATGATGCAGTTGCTGACCACAAATACCTAATGCACTGGTATTAAGCAGGCGTTGCAAAAACATTGTTGCTTTGCTGAATCAAGAGGCAGTGGTGTAAGCTGTGCTTATACCAATGCTGAATTTCTCCTATTACAGGAAACTGTATCAGTGTAAATCTACAGATGCAGCAAAAGGTGGAAAAACCTTTACTGAAGACAGACTATATGACTATTTGCACATAAAGAGAAATATAAGGTCTGGGTTAGCAAAGAAAGAGAAGAATAAAAGTAGCTCTGAAAATGCATAAGAAACACCAGTATTTTAGAGAATAACAATGCCTTAGAGTTATATGTTTCCTGATAAGGATCAGAAATAATGGAATTATTGATAGGGTGCCAGCATTTAACTCTCAACAGAATAGAGGAAAAAAAAGTAAAAACAGAATTTGAAAGATAATTTATGTTGAAAGTTTCAAAGAAACTAATACAGATTCCAGAAAGCAAACCAACTCCAGTGCTGAAGAACTGTACCAGTTTCAGTCTGTTTAAACTTAAAGGACTATTCCCTCCGCCTCCCCGACTCTTACTATTAATTTTATACGGCGGGACAGAAAAACAAGGAAGCATAGGATTTTATTGTGCAAACAACTCTAAAAAGTGATGATCAATCCCTTCCAGATAAATATAGTTATTTACATAAATTTGGCATTTTGAAAAGCTGGATGTCAAAAAACACTAAAATCCAACTTCAGGTTGTAATGAGAGCTGTGCATTGTTTTTTAGGGTTTTAGAAATAAGTACATCTACATTCTTTTAGCCCATGTAAGATTGCACAACAGCTATGCACAACCATCTGCTAGACAATATATTTTGAAAAGAATATAATGAATTGTTAGTGACTTTGGTATATAAGATCTAGATTCTTTTGGAATAAAGGAAAACTGGAAAATCAAGTTAATTTGTAGTTCTGTAAACATTTTGCCTAATAGCAAATTAATTTTGTGGGAACTTGTCATAACTGCCAACCATTGAAACTGCTAATCTGTACTGTAAACAAGGAATGAAAATAGTTTGGATAGAATTTAATGTATTTGTGTAATAAATAGTGAAAACTATCAGATGAGAAGATATTTAAGGGATATTAAGTTTAAAGTGGCAGAGGCTGTTGCAAACAGCACTGGAATCTCAAATGAAAATTGTGACTTTATTAACTTCAGCTTTTGGTGAAGTTTGTTCAGAACAAAATATTTTATTCAGGAATCAGGTGTGGTAACTGATGCATTGCTTTTAACCTATCAAATATATTACTGAACATAAACATTCTCATAAGGCTAATTTACTAAAAAAAAMCCCAAAAACAAAACAAAAAAAACCAAAACATTTTTACCAACTAGATCCATCTGAATTTATTACAAGTCAGGTGATTACTGACAAAAAAGAAGGCTTTCAGTCTGTTTGCATTGCACCACACAATACCAGTTTAAACCTTTCTCAGTCACAGTGAGCAGAAAGGTGAGAGAATTAAACATTCTGTAAAGGGGAACTTGACATGGATTCAAGATGTGCAAGGAGCTTCAAAATCCAGTGGGAGGGGGAAAGGAAAAGGCCAAAGTACAACTCCAAACAGCTCAAGTTGCCAGAAAAAAAAAAAAAAAGGTTATTGGACAGATTCTTCTGTTTTTATTTGCTTCCATGAGTTGTTTGAGCACACCTTAGTTACCCTTTAAATGTAATGACAGGGAACTGAAACACTACTACCAAGTTTTAATACTGATCTGGACTGCATCTTCCTACTTCTTAAAAAGAACCCTCCTCACCTAGTTATCCCTCATTAAGGAAAAAGAAAAAAAAAAGTTACGGCCCATCTTCATGAGAAGTAACTCTTCCCAATCTTCACTTCCTGTACCATAACGTATAAGAAGATTGTACATGCAGTAACAAAGGCTGGATGTAAGCATATAATCTTTGTCAAGGTTATACACTGATCCTGGTTGAAGAAAAAAAAAAAAAAGTGACAGGTTTAGTAGTGATGAGTGAGGAATATAAATCACTTTTATAGGAAATGGAGCTGAAAAAAATAAAGAGGTGATGTGCATGCCTTCTCTCCCTAGAATGCAAATCAATGGGGCTTACAATAGGAACACTGCTTGTAGTGCATTATTATTAACATGCATCAAAACCAGAAAATTTTCCTTTAAATCCAAAACCAAGAACAGTGGGATCAAAAAAAAAACAAAAAACAAAAAACAAACCCACAACCAAAGGGGGAAGATTGTCCACCTTTCTCCTCCCCTTCAGCCTTTGGCTGTAGATTAAATGGTGTTAATAGGTGTTAAAAACTTTTTTTCCCCCCATCAAAGAATTCTGACATGAAGTAATCAGTTTCATGAAATTTAGCATTAAGTTTACAATTAACTATTTCATTGCTCATTTACAGACTTACCATTAGATAATGCCTGCTGAAGTTCGTTATCAGATATTATTCCACTCCTATCTTTATCAACCCTGACAAAAAAAAAGCAATAAGCTTTAAAAGTATACAATTAACAGGTTCCACTTACAGTTGTAGAGACCTAATCATTCTATTTCCTACTCACAAAAATAAGAGTAAACTTTTAGGGAAAATTAATCAATTACATTTTATTTGGTAAACCATTTCACCTTACTACAAATTAAACACATCATTGAGATTGATGAAACATACTGGAACAGAACACAAACTACAAAGACAACTCTTCTAAACTTATTTATGATTTAGGAGACCCACACAGGCATCCACACTGACAATAAGTCAATTTGGGCATAATCCACCTAAGAAAGTGTTTTTTTTTTGTTTTTTTTGTTTTTTTAAATAAGAGCAGGGTGCACAATGCTCTAATGAAAAGGTTAAATCCACAAAATGCCTCATGTCACAATACTTAGTTTGGCTCCCAAAGCACAGCCCTAAATTGGGCATCCAGTTTCTCACAGTAAGATGCTGGCAATGTAGAGAAAGCCACTAATGTAACCAGTGCAAAATGTGGAAATAACCTACCGCAAGCCTCTTCTGGCATTCAAACACATAGTAACAGTAAGTAGGTACCAACTTCCATTGAGCCTTCACAGTCTATAGTCTTGGAGAATGGAGTTTTGTCCTGAAATTAAGAACCTAAGTCATTTCTACACAGATAAAGCAGGGTCACTCCTTCTTTAGGAGGATATCTGAAAGTGATGGTGGCTTCCTTCCATTTTATACAAGGACCGTAGTGGCCACTCAAGACTTGTTTGTCTCCATCTTTTACTTGAAGGGGGCTCAAACCCACAAACTCACATTTCTGAGGACTGCCATATTTAAGCAGTTAAGGGAAAGAGGAAGGAGATGATACCTTTTTAGGTCAAGAAAAAAAAAAAAAACAAAAGTCTAGTGATCAGGGCTAGTTTTGGATGACTTAGGCAGAGAAAAGACAGGTCCTATAAAATGGCAAACCTCACTTAGTTGTAGGCATGAGGAATGCTAAGCTAATCAGTTCTGAAGATAACAGACTGTACCTAGCAGCTTAATTTGATGCTTCCTACTTCTTGTCCTGGAGTGGGATCAATAATCCACATCCCCCATGCCACTGACAATTTTTTATTTCCCCTCAGTTATTTCCATTCCAAAGCAGAGTCATGCTTAGTTGGTCCTTCTGTAGAAGCTATTTTATTTATTCTTTGCTGTCTTTTTCTAAGCTTTTTAAATTCTTTCCACCATATCATTTCTGAGGTAGGGAAAGAATCTAAACTGAAAGTTGCAGGCATAAGTTGCATAGATTATACAACAGTAAAAAGACATTCCCTTTTTTATTTCCTATTTCTTTCCTAATAATTCCTAACATTTAATTTACCTTTTATGAACTGCTATTGAGTGCTAAGCTGACATTTTCATGAAAATGTGTTATAACCTACCTATGCCTATAAATTGGTCCTGAGCATCAGTCAGGTTAAAGAACATTCATTTTATACATAAAATTATGTGAAGTTAAGGTGGCTCTTCCTCTGGTACCTCGCTTATCTATTCTGGATTTCATCAACCATTATATGACCATCATCCTTCTTAAAATCAGTCAATCAGTATTATAAGGTGCTCCTGCAAGCCTTCGTAGTAATTTTTATACTAAGAGTGAGGACTCAGTGTAATGAATAAATTTCATCTTATTATCCACCTTCATTTCACCCTCATAAGCAGYCACAGTTGCTTAAGAACAAGTTGAATGAACATTCCAGAAGCGCTTCATCCATCAGTGTGATAGATGACCATATATTCTTCTTTTTAGTCAGCTATTTATCCATCAAAGGACCCTCCCTTCTATTCTACAGCTACTAAATTTCTTTAAAGGCCTTTGATATTTAACACTGTTGAAAACCTCTTGGGAAACTATGCAGATGTCAACTGTACCAGTTCTATCCATATCTATACTCAATCCTTATGAAATATATTCAAAGAATTATACAGTAGTTTGCCAGATAGGAATTCTTTCAACAAAAGCCATGCAACTCTTCCCACTAGCTACATTGTTTAAAATGGTTCCTACTGATTTGCCTGGTACAGAAATCAGATCACTCCTCTGTTTCTTTTCTAGACCCTTTAAAAAAAGAAGTGGCATTCATGTTTGCCACCTCCAAGTCCTCAGATGAAGTCATTTCTATGTAAGGATTGACAGGTAAACCATCACATTCCTGAGTCACTCAGGAATTACTGAGTAAATATTATTCAGTTTTAGCAATTTATTGTTCATTTCATCTACTCCTTAACCTCTTCTTGCAATCATTAGTCAAGACAGATCTCCTACAAAATGGGTGCAATGTTGGAACATCCCCTATTTTTCCTACAGGACATGGACACGAACCCAGTTAACTTCACTACTGCTGTGGCCTCAACACCAGTACTTGTTTTAATACTAGCCTACTGACTCTGGCAGTTTCTGCTCATGATGTATTGGACTTATCGTAAGTTTTTAAGCTTTCTGCTATAAGCATTCATCAGATTCCTTTTTACAAGCCTTCTTGTGTTTTTACATTTACCCTCCAGAGGTTGCAATCCTTTCTAGTTTCTCAGTTCACAAATGACTTCAATGTTTTGCAGGTTATCTTCTTGCATCCATGAATCCACCTTTCCTTACTCTAAAATTGAGTCATACCTTTTCTCGAGCCTCTCTCAGTACTTTCCCTCAGGTTCCTGTTATAGCGACCTAACCGCGACGTTTACGTGCCCAGACAGGCCCCGAGGCAGCCAAAGGGCAGCTCCTCCCGTTGGACACCCCGGGGCAGTTACAGCTTCCCGCGGCTGCCGGGGGGTTCCGGCACTTCCCAGCCTCCCGACGCCACATCAGGCACCGCAGCCCCGGCCAGGCCGCGCCTGCCCCTGCTCCGCGAAACTAGCTGGTGCCCCTCGCCGCCCGGACCGGCACCCACGAGCTCGGGCCGGCCCTGCCGTTCCCCTCCGCACAGACAAGGCTGGAGCTGCCGGGCAGGACCGTACCACCCAGGGGCGGCGCTGCCCCGCGCACCCGGCCGATCCCCTCCGCCCGAGGCAGACAAGGGTCGCGGCGGCCACCCCAGTACGGCGCGGCGGGTACGCGCCGCACGCGCGGGGGCGGCGGCCGAGGGGGGTGGGGCAGGGGCACGAGCCGCTTGGCGGCACAGGCGCGCAGGTCGCTCCGCGCGGCCTCACCTCTGGAAGACGTTCCACAGGAAGCTCGGATCGGCCAGCCCGGCCCCGCCGCCGCCGTTGGGCCTGTACTGATAGCCAGCCGCCATGTCCTGGTCCCGGCCCCAGCACAGCGCCCCGAGACTGCGGAACCCTCCGCGGACGAAGAGCTCAGACTCTCCTCCCTGCAGTTCCGGGATGCGCTCGCTTACGTAGCGCGGTCCGTGACGTCATGAGCGGGGCAGGCGCACAGCCATTGCGGGAGATGGAGGGCGTCGCCCCGGGGGAATCCCGGGAGAAGCCGCGGGCAGAGAGGCCTGCTCTTTCCCAGGGGACAGCTGTCGTCGTGGTTGCCTGGGCAGAGGCGGGGCCTCCCGCAGGGCGGAGCCCGCAGCGGGCGGGGATCCCGCGGGCCTGGGGCTGCTCCAGCCGGGCCGGGCCCTTCTGCCCGTGATTTCTGAGAGCGGCGGGGCTGGCCCCGGCCTTTCCGCTGGCCCGGGGCGCGGCTTCCGCCTTACGGGTGGTTCCCCCGTGTTGCAGCGCCTGGGGGCGCGGACATTGCTATTTGGGGTGAAAATCCAGGAATATAGTCCCGACCTCGGGTTACTTCCAGTAATTCTGGCAGGTTTGGACCAGGCCTGCGCAAAAGCTCTCTGCTCTTCTCCGGGAGAGCCATCTTTCTGCGGGGAGTGCCTGCCCACATCCTTTCCTGCTCCCCGCACAGCCACACTGTCTATGCAGCCTCTCCCCTGAATTTTGAAATGAGCATCTGCCTTTCCTCGTGAACAGGAGGCTGAAGCAAGCCATGCTCCAAGGTCTCCAGCAGTCCAGCTTTTTGAAGATGCTGTATGTTAATTAAACATGTCAGCATCCCTGCTCTGGAATGATCTTAACCTCGAAAAAATGATAAATAAGCACTCCAGCCCCTCATTACATAAGGGTGCAGCTATGATATGGTGCATGTTCTCCTAGTAAAAGGAGTTACTATCTGTGCAGGAGTGTGCTTAAGAAATAAATTTGCCATTGATACCATTCTTAATCAAACTGGCAGCTTCATAGACTGTGCCTAGGAAACTGCCATTTATTTTTTCCAATTCATAAAGCAGCATTCTGGGAAAGCTAAAAAGTAATTTCTGAATGGAGAATACTACTAATCTTTACAAGAAAGAATAGGTCATTATGTATCCAAAGGATAGTTTAATGTGTTTAACTTTGAAGTAATAGCAGGTTTGGAAATATTATTTTTAAAAATGTAGTGAACTCAGGGGTCAGTTCCATAGCAGCAAGACAAGTTAAACAATACCTCAGCTCCTAGGTGGACAATACCACCTTTGAAAATGTACTTTAGCTCAGTGAAACCCTCACTAAAAGTGGTAAGAAAGCGAGCATGACCTGGCCAGCTGCATACAGAAATTGTCTTGTCTTTTCCTGTCACCAACTGCTGGGATACAGATTTATGACTCGTGGAGGCTAGCAAAGAGACAAGCTGAAAAAAGTACATTTACATGTTTGTCATGTAGAGCTCAGAAAGTGTGAAGTAAAAAATGAGGCCTTGAGAGAATGGGCTAGTAACCAGGTCTACCTTTTGCTAGCAAATTTGCCAAAGCAAAACTTTGAAGATTATCTTTTTCTTCCACACTTTCAGCTGCTCTTACGTGATCATGGTAGAAGCAAATCCTTTTGTGAAAAGTCCTAAGGAGAAAATACACAAAACTTCCCTTCTGTGTTAACAGACATGGTTAGTAGCTCTTTCTATTTTCCTGATAGCATTAAAGCTCCAGGGGGTTTAGGAGGGAAAGTTTTCCTAGCTTCTACACCAAGCATGGTCAGTTATCCAATCCAGTGGACACAGGAAAATTAAAAATTGAAAAGACATCTTAGTGTTCTTAAAGATGCAGTAAAAAAAAAAAAAAAAAAAAAAGTCCAGCTGCAATACTTGTATTTTGAGGCAGAAGGAAAAGAGAAATGGTTGCAAGTGTGCAAGAAATCTGTGAGGACAACAGATCTTAAGGATGGAACAGGTTAATAAATTCTATCATTTGAATGACTGTCTCAATGTACTTTCACACTACAGGTGATTCCATGGAGTACTCTGCTGAGAGAGCCTCTGACAGAGGGACCTCAGAGACTCTAATTGAGCAGAGCCTTGCCAAATGCAGCATTGCTCCTTCAGAAAGCTCTATCAAGAGCGTAACACCTAAGGAAGATATGAATGGAAATCAGGGTAGCAATACTCTGCAGACCATGTTGGAACCATTGCACAAAGGCACCTGTTGCTTGAGCTTTAGTTGAGAAGGCACTGGCAGGATGCAGAGGGTCTACATTCACAATTTAATAGCATTCCTTTACATAATATGCATCATGAGACTTTGAGTCTCTGAGGGCATTAGCAGTCCCTTTGATCTTTCTGTTCTAGACAGGGAGAAACTAAGGGGTCTCCACTCAAGGGAATTGGTTTATCTTTGGGGAAAAATAGCACAATTCTAACATTCAAGCTGTACAGGGTTACTTCTGCAGAAGCATCATGCAATTTATGGAGAAAAAAAGAACAGGTTAATTGATTCCCTTGGACATACTGAAAATCAGTCACACAGGACAAGAATTTCAGGTACATCTCAAAAGTCATGGGATTGACATTGAAATGCAAGCAAAATTAGTCAATATTATCTCAATAGTTCTTAACTCACCAGGCCAAAGACTGACCATCTAAAAATCCATTCCCCTCCCAGTACCTGCAATTCCTAGGTACAGTATTAGGATTCACAGCACCTGGAGTACTTCCAGGCTTTACAGGATATACGCTGTGGCGTGACAGGCTACTGAACCATTCTGGTCCTCTGGGACACATTCAATGGAAAAGTCAATGGAAAAAAAAAACAAAAACAAAAACAAAAAAACCCTTTGTCCCAACTGATGATATTACATGCATCTCTTCTGGGTAGAGTGAGGGGTCTGTGTGTTCACAGGCTCAGCCCAAGTTAATATGTGAACTCCAGAACATCAGTTAGTACAAAGTAGGCTTGTGCCTCCTTTGTACTTGTCTCTGAGAGTACCTCTGTTCAGGTACTCATAGGCAATGCCTTCATTCTGTCCTTCATCAAAAACATTTTAATTTAGCAATTTTCTAGTCATATCTTATAATTAGACATATAATACAAGAAATTAACTTTAAGCATTAATCTGAAAATACTGTGGAAATGCAAAAATATCTTGAGTTTCCAGAAAACTTAAATCCAAGCAGTATTCACACATTTCATCTAAGCTGCTCTACACTTCAAAGAACTGGAGAGGAGAAAAAAAACAACAACAACAAAGACTGAGATCTATTGTAATTCTATAAGGATGTAAAGAATACACTGCTGAAGGTAGCAATGGTTTCAACATTTTATTGAATTGGTGGTGCTTTATGTGCTGTTTTTAGTGAATCGATGAAAAATTATTTTTGTACCCCAAGTATCTTTTTTAATTATTTGTTTATTCACTTTATAATCAAATTGCATGCTAGCAATTTTGTTCAATCCCTTAGCCAGGGAACTGATTTTATAATTACATTTTCTGAAATAAACTATTTTACATCAGAGTAAATACATACACAAAGTACAATGTGAAAGTGAATTGAGGATGTTAATATATGCCCAGTGCAGTGCCATATAGAGATAGTGCTTAATAGAGTCAGCTTAGGTATTGTAAGCAATGTATGTTAGTATATCCAGGTCTACTTACTCTGCATTAAGGACTAATTCAGCTCTGTTATTTTCAGTATAAATATCTTTATACAGCATTGCACTGTACAGTGCAGACATATTCCATGAGGAAAAATATATTTGCTAATGGCAAACATGGCTCTAAAAGATGGGTCAATAAAAAGCACTCTGGCCATTAGAACCTTCATTCTTCAAACAAGTTTGACTGATCTTTAACTCCATTTTCTTTCAGAAATCTGATCATGTCTCCCCATATGAAAAAGTCCTTAGAAACATACCTAGCTAGTATCAGTATTGAACTTTACTTGAAAAAGCATTGCCAAACTTGCCCTCAAATATTTCAAACTTGTTGATCCCAGACCAGTAATGACAAAACCACAGATCTGTCAATTACTTAAGAAGTTTTGGCACGGTTAGAGTGGGAACTGCAATTTCTTTAAAAATTGGCACGTAGTTTGGATTTGGTTGGCTTGGACCTTGGTCCAAAGTCTCAATGATAGTCTGCTTCATATCTCTGCTGGCATCTCCTCTCACTGTGAGCAAAGCTGCAATATGGTCATCCCTGCCAAAGGAAAATGGTAAAACTGGCTTTAGTAAGAAGCTTTGTAGAAGCAATATTTTGTCAAAAATATCACTTTTAGTTCACAGTCCTTCAGTTTCAGTGTGTACTTCTAACACTTTTAGTATTCTAATACTTCTAATATTAGAAGTACTTTTAATACCTCAAGTACTTAATCAGATTTCCAGTCACTCAGAACTAGCTTTTCCAGCTCAATATAAAACACCATTGTGATGCACATGCTAGTTCAGAACATATACATTCTCTATTAGCATCACTTATGATAAGAAAATGATTACATTCTAAAATATGAATAATATGAAAATATTTACATATAGCTACATTGTAGTCTCTGGCTAAATTTTAAAACAATGATTTTTATATATATATACTTAACTTTGAGAAGAGAATTACCTGATATCTGGGTATTTACTGACTAAAGTTGAAACTTCCAGATAGAGTAGTGAAGGATCAGTTAGTTTGATAACTTCTGCAATGGCTTCAATGATGCCACAGAGTCCTTCAGTGTCTTCTCCAGATCCCTGCAAGATGAAAAGTAAAAAACAAACAAACAAACAAAAAACTAACAAAAAAACCCAAAAGCAACCCCTGCCCAAATCTATAGACAATCCTTTAATCAGTGTTTTGTCTTACAATGCTGTTTAATTCCCCAAACAGCTTAATTTTCTGACATTAAGAAAACAAAATAGTTGTGAGTTGTCACTAATAGGCCTCTTCCCTCTTCTGTTTCAAATTATCTACCCAGTTCGGCCCACAATTTTATTTCAACTAAGTTGCATCTTCAGTAAAGACATTTATTTAACTGACAATTACAACTTTAGCTGAACAGACCTGACCAATATATTCTCTTTTCTTAGGTACATGCATAGTATATCTTTTGTTTACTCCATAAGAAGAGCTGTAACAGGTCAGATGAAAGATCTGCCTAGCCCAGTACCTATATGATCAACAGCAGCAGTGTATGATGACTAACAGCAAATGCCTAGAAAAAGAACATAAAAACAGGGCAGAAACAGAGGAATACTTTTTCAAAAGACTCTCGCAGCCTCCACCAATTTGCAGCCTGGGAAATCCATGAGCTAGAGGTAATCATTTGTAGTTTATAGGCTGCAGTGGACTTTCTTCCCTGAATTTGTCCAATTGCTTTTTGAACCCTTGTAAATTTTTGGCATCTATAATGTTCTGTAGTTCAAACTCCCACAGCTACACACTGTGGAAAGAACCACAGTCATCGTCTTTATTTTATTTTATTTTTTATTTGGAATTGCCACTGGCTAATTTCATTTGATGCCTATTTGGTCACCATCTCTCTGGTAAAAGAACTGAATCATTATTCACCATCTCTATGCTGCTCATGCTGCAAGAGACCTCTGCCACATTTCCTTCTCTCACAGTCACCTTCATCTGACTGAAGGATTGTAATGTATTTATCTGTTCCTCAAACAACCTTTTAATCATTGTCACCTTACTGCACAAAAGATGCATATGTATTACAGATTTCTATAGGGGCATAATGTTTACTATTTTTGTTTTTATTTCTTTCCAGACATCATCTGCTTTTTTGAGTGGTGTGAGGCATTAAGCTGACATCTTTGAATTCTATGATCTTATTCTTGAGCGGTAACAGTCAACTCAGATCTCATCATTTTTGTGAAGTTAGAACTGTAAGTTGATGCATGTTCATCTGCTGTTTCCCTGCTGTTTCATTAGACCTTAAGTTTTTCAACTGGCTCTTGTACCCTGCCAGCTCAGGAACCATGCAATTTAGATAACTTATGCATCAAAAATCCCTTTTCAGACTTCACTGGTGATCTCCCTCCAATGTGAAACTGATCCTCCCACCCTTCACTTTCCATCTTTCAATCAGTTACTTATACGTGTGAGGATATTCCCTCTGATTCCACAGCTATTTAAATTCTTTTGTAAAGATTTTGGTGCAGTAACCTGTCAAAAGCCTCAAAGAAGTCCCTGTAGACAATCAACTGGTTCTTCCTTATCTGCAGACTTACCCTCAGAATATCAGTAAGAAAAGTCATAACTTATAAGCAACATGTCATATTTATCCACATGTCCATGCATTCTAGCCTTTAACTTTTACTAATTCGCTAGCATAAACATTAGGGCTTGATGTGTAAGCCAGATCTTTCCTGAAACTTTATGTAAAAGTTGGCCCTGCATTAGCTTCCTTCCAGTCATCTGGCTACCAAGGCAGCTTTCAACAACAGATCAGCTAAACTGCAATATCTACTAAATAGATATTCTGGATATTCTCTGAACTATTTTAGCACTCTGAGTTCCACATCACCTGGTCCTGGCAATCTGATACTGTTCATTTTGTCTATTTATTCCATAATCTCTTTTATCAATGCCTTAATCTGAAACAGTTCTTACAAAGAATCCTCCATAATGAAGGATTCTGATATAGGAGCTGCCCCAACATCTTCCACAGTGAGCAGACATGAAAACCGCACCCCACACCCCAGTTTTTCTGGCTTTATCTTTCTCTGCACTCTTTTCCTTTTTTTGATCCATACTGGCTTTCCTGCTCCTTATGTAGTTAAAAAAACCCCCACACTATTATGATTTTAAGCATATTTCGTAAGTTGCTTCTCAAACCCCTCTTTTGGGTCTGCCTTTTCGTATTTCTATTTTCACAGAATCACAGAATGGTTGAGGTTGGAAGGGACCTCTGCAGATCATCTAGTCCAACTCCCCTGATCAAGCAGGGTCACCTAGAGCACACTGTACAGGATCGCGTCCAGGCGGGTTTTGAATATCTCCAGAGAAGGAGACTCCACAACCTCTCCGGGCAACCTGTTCCAGTGCTCTGTCACCCTTACAGTGAAGAAGTTTTTCCTCATATTCAGATGGAACTTCCTGTGTTTCAGTTTGTGCCCGTTGCCTCTTGTCCTGTCGCTGGGCACCACTGAAAAAAGTCTGGCCCCATCCTCTTGACACCCTCCCTTAAGATACTTGTACACGTTAATAAGATTCCCCCGCCCTCAGTCTTCTCTTCTTCAGGCTAAACAAGCCCAGCTCTCTCAGCCTTTCCTCATAAGAGAGATGCTCCAGTCCCCTAATCATCTTAGAAGCCCTTCGCTGAACTTGCTCCAGTAGTGCCACATCTCTCTTGTACTGGGGAGCCCAGAACTGGACACAGTACTCCAGGGGCGGAACGCAACTACCCCCCTACACATCTCGGGCCCAAAGCGTGGCAGAGCGCAACTACCTGCCCCCCCCCCAGGCCCAAAGTGTGGTGGAGCACAACTATCCACCCCCCCCCGCACACACAAAAACACCTTATCTCAGGCCCCAGCTGACCGCAAATAACTAACAGCACCCAGGGCTGACCAGGAGGAACTAGGCGATACTGGTTGCAACTGGTGAGGCCAGAAATGGGCATGAGGTCAGCAAAAATGTATATTTTCCCCAACACAGCATGAGATCAGCAAAAAAGGTATATCTCCACACCAAATATTGTATGTCCATGAGTCAAACTCCGTGCCCATAAATAGTGCTGCAGCCTAGAGCCCATTGAACTCCTGCATGGCAGCGGGCTGCATGGCAGCGGGCTGCATGGCAGTGAATCTCCCCTTGAGTTGGGATGTCTCTCAAGGTTACTCTCCTGGAGTTAAGAGAACCTCCGACAAGAAACCGTTGGAGTGGTAAGAAACTGAGACTCGGGCACTAACAAATGTGCAGTAATATTTGCTTGCTATGACTACACTGTATGGCCATCTTCAATAAATCTGTTTGCAATAAACCCAGAGATAATAATAATAAACTGCCAATAACCAATAACCTTCCTCCCCCCCTTTGCACCCGTGACAAGTACTCCAGGGGTGGCCTCACCAGGGCTGAGTAGAGGGGGAGAATCACCTCCCT
>NW_020447382.1:7394-66840 GCF_003343035.1 Apteryx rowi | reverse complement strand
CCCCTTCCTTCTAGGGCCCTAACCCATGGGATTCCTCCAAGTAGGTCCCTGAGGAGGCCCAAGTTTGCTCTCCTGAAGTCCAGGGTTGCGATCCTACTTAGTGCCCTGCYKCCTCCTYGCAGGATCCTGAACTCCACCATCTCATGGTCACTGCAGCCAAGGCTGCCCCCAACCTTCACATCTTCCACCAGTCCTTCTTTGTTAGTACAAGGTCCAGCAGCACACCTCTCCTCATTGGCTCCTCCACCACCTTTGTCAAAAAGTTGTCATCAATGCTCTGCTGGAACCTCCRGGACTGTTTGTGCCTAGCTGTGTTGTCTTTCCAGCAGATAGCAGAATGGCTGAAGTCCTCCATGAGAACCAGGGCCTGCGATCGTGAGGCTACTTCCAGCTGTCTGTAGATCGCTCTTCATCCATCCCTAGGCACAGCTCAATACATTCCAGGTGCTCTCATAAAGAGCAACTCTACCACCTCACCTTCCCGGCCTGTCTTTCCTAAAAAGAATGTAGCCATCCATGACAGCATTCCAGTCATGCGAGCTATCCTGCCATGCCTCTGTAACTGCAATGAGATCATGGCCCTGCGACTGCACACAGATCTCTAGTTCTTCCTGTTTATTCCCCATGCCGCGTGCATCGGTGTACAGACATTTCAGAGAGGTGACAGAGCATGCAGGTTTCCCAGGAGGGATACAAGAGGATCCTCCATAGCCACGTCCTGTGCGCCCTTCCCCAGCTGCATGCACCCGCTGGAGTTTTGCTGACTACCCTGTCTCTGTAACTCTCCCCTTCTCCCATCTTTCCTAGTTTAAAGCGCTCCTTACCAGGTTGGCCAACCTGTTGGCAAAGACACATGTGCCCTGCTTAGTGAGGTGGATCCCATCTCTCCCCATCAGTTGTCGATCTTCAAACAGGGTCCCACAGTCGTAGAAACCAAAACCCTGTTGTCAACACCAGCGGCGCAGCCAGTTGTTAACTTGGATAAGTCCATCTCCTCCTCCTCTCATCCATCCCCCTCACTGGCAGGATTGAGGAGAAAACGATCTGGGCTCCCAGACCCTTGACCACCATCCCCAGAGCTCTGAAATCCTGTTTGATGGTTTCCAATTTGCCCTTGGTATCATTAGTGCCCAGGTGGAAGAGCAGCAGTGGATAATAGTCTGAAGTGTGGACAAGCCTTGGCAGTCTTTGTATGACATCTCGTATTCAAGCCCCTGGCAGGCAACAAACCTCTCTAGATAAAAGATCAGGTCGGCAGACAGGTGCCTCCATCCCCTGCAGCAGGGAGTCACCCACAGCAATCATTCGCTGCTTCTTCCGGGTGTTCGCACAAGGCACAGGGTCTGTTGTCCCAGTTGCTTCCCTTGAAGCCACGCCCAGCTCCTCCTCAGCCTGGAGGGCACTAAACTTGTTCCTCAAATGCAAGTCTTCGGGAGGAGTAGGAGCCTTTCTCCTCCTGTGAGGACTGACCAGTTTCCAGCCTTTTTCTACAGTGTTATGATTTACCATTTCACACGGCACAGAGCCTTCCGGCAACTCCACTGGTGTAGGGGGTTGGGACTCCTGGAGTTGTATGGTCTCCAAGAATACCCTGTCTATCTCTTGATCATCCTCTCAGATGCTATGCAGCCTACTGACTTCCTCCTGTAACTCCCTTACCTGACAACACAACTTGTCATCAACAGCACACCTTCTGCAGGAGAGCTGACTGTCAGCCCAGGCCTCCCGGAGAGGCCCCAAGCACTCCCTGCAGCCTGAGACCTGTAGAGCTGCATCTGCTGTCAGAGGGTCCGTCTGGGTCCAAGCCTCTGACACAGCTGATGCAGCAACTCCAAAAGCTACTGGGGAATGTACTCTGTGGTGTGTCATGACCATACCTGAGGAAGCGTACACTGCTGGGATTGGAAATGAAGGTGCCTTCTTGCACCTTTCTGCACAAGCTGCTGTGTCTGTTCACTGCCTCTGTTAGCTGTGCTCTCAATTTTGCTTTAAATGAGGTCAACATACTTGTCTTATGATTCTAAATAATACATACTACCTGATATTTAGCTAATAAATATGTTTGATGTAATATCCCTCTCCTCCAGCGAGGAAAAGAACCCACCCAATTATTTTTCCCACTGCCAAATAATTGCTTTTTGCTTTCACTTACTGCTAAGCTTTCAGGGTGCCTTTCTCTGTGAGACCACTAGAAGGAACTACAGAGAGCTGTATAAATACATACCAGTAGAAACACAGGTGCTTAGGAACTTTAACAATGGGTATCTGTGTGTTCAGAAACTCTATCCATGGCCTCAGCTGGGCATCCTTTGTATTCACAAATCACCCAACATGTTGGAGACATCTAAGTCTAGCCATTTTCCCCAAGCAACAAACAATCATGTTTTAATCTAAATTATCAGGTTAATCAGCATTACCTGAAGCAAATACTTACAGCTGCAAGTTTCTTAAACAGAAATCTAAACTGTTCTGCTTCTTTGATCATTCTTTCTGCACCTTCTTTTCTCTCTTCTGCATTCTTGAAAGATATACGTTTTAGCATGATTGCTCTGATGTATTCTACAACCACTCTCCGATGGGCCTCAATAGTCATTGTCTGAAAGAAAAAAAAATAAAAATGGTAGTGGATTATGCCAGTGATACAAATGTAACTATTATATTTAACAAATGTCACCATCATATTTAGTCTTTGAGGACTTACTAGGTTTTGAAATGTGTACAGGCATACCTCAGAGATATTGCGGGTTTGGTTCCAGACCACCACAATAAAGTGAGTCACACGAATTTTTTGGTTTCCCAGTGCATATAAAAGTTATGTTTATACTGTAAGTGTAAAGTCTGTTCAAAGTGTGCAATAGCATTATGTCTAGAAAAACAATGCACATACCTTAATTAAAAAATACTTTATTGCTAAAGAATGCTAACCATCATCTGAGCCTTCAGTGACTTGTAATCTTTTTGCTGATGGAAGGTCTTGCCTCGATGTTAATGGCTGCTTACTGATCAGGGTGGTGTTTGCTGAAGGCTGGGGTGGCTGTGGCAATTTCTTAGAATAAGACAGCAATGAAGCAGCACTCTTAATTTCCTTCAAGACCTTTTCCTTTGCATTCACAGCTTGGCTAGCTGTTTGGCACGAGAGGCCAAGCTTTCGGCCTGTCTCGGCTTTCGACTTGCCTTCCTCGCTAAGCCTAATCGTTTCTAGCTTCTGATTTGAAGTGAGAGACGTGCGACTCTTCCTTTCACTTGAACCCTTAGAGGCCACTGTAGGGTTATTAAGCGGCCTAATTTCAATATTGTTGTGTCTCAGGGAAAAGGGAGGCCCGAGGAGAGGGAGAGAGACGGGTGAATGGCTGGTCGGTGGAGCAGTCAGAACACACGCAACATTTACTGATTTAAGTTCGCCGCCTTATGTGGGTGCAGTTCTTAGCACCCCAAAACAATTCCAATAGTAACATCAAAGATCACTGATCACAGACCACCATAACAGATATAATAATAATAATGAAAAAGTTGGAAATATTGCGAGAATTACCAAAATGTGACACAGAGACACGAAGTGAGCGCATGCTGTTGGGAAAACGGTGCCGATAGGCTTGCTCGACGCAGGGTTGCTGCAAACCGTCAATTTGTAAAAAACGCAGTATCTGCAAAGCGCAATAAAACGAGGTATGCCTATATTTGCATTTCATCAGCAGTACACCGTTTTTGTTATAATACCAGTGAAAAATTTCAGTTTCCTAAAAAAAGCTGTACTTCCTACTAGAGGACATTTTAAGCAGCAGGTTTCAAAGATCACCAAGATAATCCTATAGACTTTATGGGTGGCTTTAGATTTTCGTGATGCTAATGGAAATGAAAATCTGTCCTTCCTTAATGAAAAGAATGTGCCAAGTACCAGAAAGAGATAAACAACAAAAACAAGATATCTCTGATAACATATCTGAATTATTTTGGAGGAGCACAAGCATATCCAAAGACTACTATAGAAGAACAATTGTGAAATAATTAAGATGACCTTAAAAATAATTAAGATGACCTTAAAATGTTAAATAATTAAGATGACCTGGCTTTGTTTGGCCTTGAAGCCTTGCTTTTCATATCTGGTCAATGAATGACCAGCCATCACAAAGGTGTCTAGTGGAGGACTCCAGTTCATTGTATAAAGCACTCCAACCTGGCCTGCACTATCTGTGCTCTGGGTCAAGTCTGGCTGAGAAACCTGGAAAGTATGGACTAACAGAACCTGCAGAGCCAGTAGCACCCACTTTCTCAGATCTTCCATTTGACTGCTTTGCCGTTCTCAGCTTCTCTTTTTATAGGGAATAGCTGCTACTGGTGCCTAAGCATCTGGTATTGGTGCAAAACTAATGCTGAAGTTTGAAAAAACTTAGGGGCTTCAACTCTAATGTGAGGGGAGTCCCTAAATCCCACAAGACTTCAGTTATTTTTTCTTAAGCATGGTGGCAAAGTTACTTACAATTAAGAGAAACCCTACAAAATAGGTTGTCACAAACCTTTTATAGTATTTTCAGTAGTACATGACAAGCTTTATTTTCAATCAACATGTGCTTCCAGTTTCAGTCAAAACTTTGGAGAAAGGTTTTAGGGGGACTGAAGGAGGGGTAAGGGAAAACAACAGATTATGAAGTATTGCAAGTCACAGCCCTCAGCCACAAAGTAGAAAATGTGAATTTAAGTCCTGCTCTCACGATAGAGCAGAAACGCAACTTCGGTTTACAGGTTGTTCAGGGCTGCTTTCTCAGCCTTTTCAGCTGAAGCTCTTGCATTTGTGGAATTTATGCCAATTACACAGAGGAAGGTTAATTCCACAAAACAGACTGTGGGAGACAGATAAGTATGCCCCATTCCTCTGAAAAGTTAACGTATACAAAGAGGAACAGCTGTACTACAACTGAGAAGAAGAACACTCAAGAAGAGCCAGCATGGCAGGGCATTCACTTTGCACATGGGAAAACAGCAGAGCAGAATGAATGTAAGACCCAGACCTTCCATATTCCAGATTATGGCCTACCCTTCGGGCTACTGTATTTTCTCAGGTGCTCTGTTCATGTGACTTTTAAAACTGGATTTTCAAAACAGGGTTAGCCAGGAATATTTTAAAATAAATTGTGGGGGGAGGAAAAAAAAAGTCCCACAACAACCAAAATCAGAAAAGCATGTCCCATCCAGCTCAGAAACATGTTGTCTTCTGTTAGAAATTTTTTCGTGCTGGGAGAAAATGGAATAAAAGGTATGATGAATGCCAAAAAATGTGTTCATTACCTTCTTCCCAATAAGATGGCAATAAGCACTAAATGAAACACATATGATCTTAGAAATTGATATTAATGATAGAAAAAAAACCTATGCCAAGCACTTTTACCTCACAGGAACAAAACTGTCCTGGGAAAGAAGGGTGTTCCATGCCATAGTTATGGACTATTCTGGGACTGATTTAACTCTTTTTGGACTGAATATACCTGTAATTCACATACACAATAAGACCTCTAGGATCTGCAAATACTGAAGGTAAAGGGGTTAAGAGTTCATCGGAAGAACTTGGAGCAGTCCCTTCTAGCTTTTTAAAAGTTAAGGTAAGAAAGAAGGAACAAATGTACGATTTTCAGAGCATGTCTTTCAAAAGCTTCAGACTTGATAAGAGTTTGTTCAGACACCTCCCCCGAATCCTGATCATCTTAACTTCCTAAGTCTTAGGGAATAATTTAAGACAGCTTTTAGCTATCTTAACTATACAAAACAGAATTTAACTCAATAAAGGATAAAAACAACCGTAATAATAATAAAAGATTAACAAATAATAGAAATCCAGAAATCATTTGACAGAACAAAGGAGAAAATTAAAAAGACCTAACATGTGATATTATGTGCTGTAATGGCTCTTTAAACATGAGTATGCATTTACCAAACCTTATGGTGCCAATTTAACTACACCTTATTGTACATAGGACAATTAGAAATTGCAGAATGTGCATTTAAAAAAATAATAATAATTACAGGCCAGCAGTACTAGTTTCAGAAGAGCAAATTTTATCTATCTGCAAACTTCTGAGGAGAAGCAGAAAAATACAAGTTGGTAAGAATACAATCTAGTATATACCAATACATTTTCTGGACTAAATCCTGCAACTCTGATCTTTCTTTGAAAATTTTACATGTAGCTGATCAAAACAGATGAGGAACGCAAGTTTTAGACTTTTGCAGTATTCTCATTATGAACATTTTTTCATTTCCATCAATGAGTCAATTCAAAACTCTGATTTCTATATTCCAATTCTGAATTCCATAAAATATTCAGAGATTCCAAAATAACATGATATTCAGAATACATTTTCCAAGTAGCATAAAATGTTTTGCACCTACCTTTTTATAGGGCTTTTTTATTTTTGCAAAGTCATTGAAATAATCCTCTACAGTGACACAAATAGTCCCCACAGCATTAGACCCCATCAACCACTTCTTTGTCATCAGCTCATTGAGATGTGGCTGAGAAGATAACAACGAAAATTGATCAGGACACTTTTGTTTTGGACACTCTTCACCCTATCTTAGCGCAACTACAAAAAAATTGCAGACAATTTGAAATGTCATACACTTCTGAACTACATTCCTTCAAAAGAAATACGCAATTAGTGTAGAAAAATGATATTATTACACATTCCAACAGATCTGATTGGTTGTCAAAATGACAGCTCCCACAGAGTACTGTGCCAATACACACACTGATTGTATATATAAACCAACTGCACTAATCTGAGAGTTTGTTTTATATGAGTTCTCCAAAATACTTTAGTTTTCTATTTAAATATCTCATCCTAAATAAAAATTTAAGGTCCAAGGACAAAATTAGCATAAGGTCTGATGTGTACTGGTTTAAACACAAGGCACCTTTAAACCATTGAAATACTGAAACTTCATGCTCTCTCTCTTGAGCTGCTACTAGCTATTCAGTTTTTCCTCTTTGGGATGATCCCAGAAACTTCCTGTGCCTATTCCAAACTTGGCAGCCTCTACTCTTTGATTCCCTTTTCAGAACTTCATAATGCATAATTCCAGTATTCTCAACTATTACTTAGAAGTCAAATCTTTATCTCTCTCCAGTGCAGAGAGATAAAGTACTTCTGGTTTGTGTTGTATGCTGATAGTGACATGAAGCTTGAAGTTAATGAATTTCAAAGGACAGTTATTAAAGTAGATGGACCATTTCCCCATAATCAGTGAATATAGTTAATGACAAATAAAGGTCTTGCTGAAGAGCTTTCCAGAAGTTTTAAGATAAACAATGTCCCCACATCTTTCTTACTGTGCATCATTTGAGGTGTTTAGGTGTATGTTAAGTTCAAAATGCTATTACAAATTTAAGTAGTCCTGAAGCACTTTTCTCCCTCCCCCATTTCTCTAATTTCCCTCCGTACCTCCCTACACTCCCAATTTATTTTAACTATGAAAAGCCCATTTTTTCTTGGGTGATTCTATACAACTCTATTCTTAAACATGGAAAAAAAATCCAACCTCTAAATCCATGAAGACTTCATCCAGCAGGCTAGAGCATCCTTCTTTGGCAATGATGTCTAAAATCACATCCATGTTTGTATGACTGCTGGACAATGTATCTTCCATTTCAATTTTCAAGTATTTTCTTTTCAGACTGATTATAGATTCTCTGTGACAAATAACAAGGCTTTTCATCATGCACTGAAGCAGATGCACAATTTCATTGCTACTAAATTGCCTGACTGCATGCACAGAAAGAGACATACTAGATAGTCTTATTTTTGCAACAGGGAAAGCTTCCGTTGCTTGCTTTGGAAGCTTTAATTCACTCTCTAGCTTGACCTTCCAGTGATCACATTAAACTACTTTTATGTTGGTAACAAACTAACAGCTGCAGAGAAATAGTTGAACGTGGGGTTGGATTGCTGAACTCAAACATTAGCAATGAGGATTTCTTTTTCTCCAGTTCTGTCCATCTTAAACACCCTGTTTTAAAGGGGAACTGAGAGAGATCAAATGCAAGAGAAGCGGCAGGCCCCAGACAAACTAACTGAAAGGACTAAAATTCTTCTGAAAGTTTAAGTTAAGTTTCTCCTTGGCAATGAAATTCTCAGAATAACAGCAAGTGGATTTGCATCAGGTGATGGGTAACAGTTTGGCTTGGCAAAAGCAATGACAATCACAGTATCTGTCTCCTAAAACATTAATGTATTTAAACTTGCCTTCTTTGTTTAGTCAGCTAACCCTCTTTGTATGGTAAAGAAGAAAAGGTCCTCAGAAGGTGTAGTATTATGAGCTATATAAGAGTACTGATTTTTTCCACAATACTGAAAAAATGTGCAGACTTACTTAAAGGTTTGACAGTTGTTGATGACTGCAATCATGTATTGAACATAGCATTGAGGATACTGACGATTTTTAAGATGCTCTTCTTTATATAACTGTGCTTCGTCTTTGTACCTGTAACATATCCAAGGAATAGCATTAGACAGAAATCTGTAATAACCAAGTACATACTGCAGGACCAAATGCTCCATAATGATCTGAAAGGTATTTAAAAGTATTTTATAATGGCCTTGTTAATCATGTGGCATTTAGTCTCTCTGCTCTGAGTACAATCCCTTTATCTAAAGCATTTTAAAAGGCAGCTGAGCCCAAGGAGGTGGTTTCTGTCTAGCCTTCCTTATTAGAAAGGATTACCAATTGAAGATATAGAAGAAAGAACTGATTCCAAGAACTGGAGCCGTTTATGGGGTAGAACTGAGACTGCCAGTCACCAGCACAGGAAAAGCTGGTGAAACTGAGGAAGGGAGGAAGAAGGGAAAAGAAGAAAGGAAACAGAAAATGAAGGGCAAGAAAAGCTTGGTTGGTATGCACATTATAGAAGGGAGACCAAGCAATAAAGAAACATGCATAGGAAAACCAAGCATGGAAATGTAGGAAGAGAGGCAGAGGCAGGATAAAGCATTCACATTCTAAAAATTATTTTACCTTGTTAGAAATGAATTCATTTGTTGAAGACATAGAAGGAGTACCTTTGTTTTCAAATCTTCACTTATCTGAGCAGCTACCTGAAGATTCTGCTCAAACATCTAAGTTAAAAATAGTTTAGTTATAAAGACAGGCCTATACCAGTTGTTAACCAAACGAGAAAGAATTCTTATTTGAATTTTCTATTTAGAGACTTTCACTAGCACCAGCTCTACATACACATTTTTTCTGCTGCAATTTCTGCTGACTAAAACACCCCCTGCCCCAGTATCATCATAGAAGCAATTAATAAATTCTTGACAGTCATTAATGTGTATTGCAGTTTTTTCTGATACACAAAATAGTGAGTTTGCATTAGTGAAGTATCAGAGATGCCGAAATTCTATGAAATACTCACAACTAGGCACCAGTTCTAAGTGACCTACAGAGAACTGTCTATGAGAAGAGGAGGACTGGAGAGGAAGGGTACAAAAACAGGTGAAAACATATGACCTACTTTTACCCCGAGATGATTTTGGAAGTTTCACTGTTACATGAATCTCAATATTGCAACCTCTGACAGTACTGACAAGTAACACTAGAGCTAATTAGCCACTAATTTTTTTGCCATCGCACACTTTCTGAAGAAGGTTAGTCAACTTTGGTGCTAATATAAATGTGAAAAAATGTAGGAAAAAACTTGGTATAAAGACAAGTAAAAGAAAGAAAATGGGAAACTGATGCAAGAAGAGGAAAGAGGCCATCTTTCTTTGAAGTTATCTAATATAACATCTGTAAGGAAAAACTAGAAAGTGAGTATAATATTTTGTTGGTTGATAAAGATTATTTTAAAAACTTCCCACTTCTATCATTAATAGGGTGGTGCAGGCTTTTTTTTTTTTAATTTTTTAAAAAGATCTTAGAAATAGCTGCATCTTTCCTGTTTTTAAGATCTTTCATAATTCAGATAGGCACTAAAGAGAGCTGTTAAGTGAAATAGTGTTTAAACAGCAATATTTTTTTGATCTTTAACAGAAAACTTTTTTTTCCAATATTTTAAGGTATTTGTGTAACTAATGAATAATTTCTAGAAACAAACGCATGCCTTACTGTCTCAGTGCCATATTAACAGGTGATATTCCAGTAATTTACAAACATCTTAATCTGGTAGTTTTACATTACAAATTTACATAAAGATAGTTAAGTAAGAGTAGTTAACTAAGGACAAGTATCTCAATTAAATAGACTAGGAAAAACATGTTCCTAATCTACATTCAAGAAGAAGTAAGTCTCTAAGTGTTAAAACCAAAAAGGCAAAGAAAATCTCAAAACAAAAAACCCCTCCAGCTAACTGCTCCATAGGAGAAAAAACTGCACTTCAATACATACAAGAACAATGGCATTCCAAACTGTTTGATTTTTTTTCTTTTTGTTTTAAACCATGCTCTGCTTCTGTATATTTTCTAGAACGACTGAGTTATCTTATACCTGAAAAACAATAGCTGGGAGTGTAGTCTGATAGTAGCCATCCTGATCTGCTTCTGGTTCAGTTTCTTTTACCCAGTCTTTTTTATCCGTCTCCAGTGCTTTTCGTAGCCAACCAATAATGTTAGACTGCATTAAACAAAACAACCAAGAAAAAGCAAAGAATTATGAATCTAAAAAGCAAAATAAAAAGGAAGTATTTGGAATAGCAGTCATTCCCATAATGAAGAGTGGCATGGTAATAAATAATGTTGACCACTACAATGATTCCTACAGGATGTAGCTAACATAAGTTAAGATTTACATCGATTAAACAGAAAAAGAGTACTGATAAACAGAAATAGCTTATGAGATAGCCCGAATCAAGCTTAACCATGATTTGGAATGGGAGCACTTCAAACATAAAAAGCAAATGTGTTTTGCTAACTTCGGAAGCATTTATTAAGCCTCGGGCTTTAGATTCTAAACCAAATTTTTCCAACAACTGAAGGAATTAGGGTAATACCTATTGTAGGAAAATTATCTCACATTTGCTTGTAGTGTCGTTTACCTACATTTGAGGAAACTGATGCTTGTTATTGTCAGGGGCAAAAAACAGAATTAGACATAATGAACTGTGTTTCTTGGAACTTAAGTGCTGCAGAAAACAGTGATGGAAATGCAAGAGCTGGCTCTCTTCCCGTGAAGCAAATGCATTATACTGCAAACAGATATCAGGAACAACTGTTTTTAAAACTAAACTAAACCACTTTTCTGATCACTTGCATGACACAGATATCATGGACATCGTCACAAAAGCAGATAGTGAACACCAAAAGGTTTACTAAATGTATAATTGGATTATTTGAATTCATATATATATAAGTTCATGGTTCCCACTAATGTATAACATGCATATTAGTGTGTCCTGCTATGTAACATGACCAGTAGGCATATACAGAGAGGGAAAAAAAAGGTACAAAGTCTAAAATGGGTGATTTTTTTCCTCATGCTTTAAGTCCGTTTCTTTTGGTCAGAACTCCTAGCAGCCAATAGGATAAAGGAAGAAACTGAAAGCTTTATGATTTTCCTGAAAAGGAAGGTGGTTGACTCAACACAGACTGAAAAAAGCAGAAAAAAAGACGACTACTGACTACAGGAAGTGCTATAAGTAAAGATGGCTCTACATGGCCTTAGCTATTATGTGAAATGACGTACAAGAACATCTATGAGCATGGGACTGCTCTGATGAAGTGTGATATGCAACGAAAAAGTTGCATATCACAATCAGCCCATTGGACATCAACATTTTTCATGTTAAGATCATCATTTGCCACAACATTTTTTCAAATTGAGGTGCTCCACAAAAATCTATTAGTGCTTTATTCCTTATGAAAACAAGATATTTTTATTGATATTTTTATTTAGGTGGTATATATTTAATATTATTTTCAGTAAGCAAGGAAAAACATTTCTAAAAAACACCATAGATATCTTTTTTCATCTTGAGAGAGCATGAAAGGAAAAACATTGTTAAAAGAATCAGTCTGGCAAACATGCTGCATGAACATCCTGAATGCCTTGAAGAGATCACATCAGAAAAGACTGTATCAAAGGTTGACACAGTCAACTGTATATAGACCAAACAGCATTCAGTGGTTTATAAATCTGATAGTACTTTAATTAATAGCACTGTGCATTTGAAAGAATCTAAGTATAAACACTGGAATTCTTTCCTTTCTAATAAAATACAGTTAATATCATCTGTAAAGCATAATTATTCTTTGACATTTCATGATTTACATCTATAAAATCTTCTGATTATACTTGTATATAAACAAACCAGCATGCATATGAGGTTTTATAAAAGTGATATCAAGTTCACATTTATCAAAATAGTTTCCTCTGATGCAAAAACAATACTTTACATACTGAGGCACTAATGTAGCTATAGTTTCATTTGACGGTATCTTTGAATTATTACTACTCACAGTAAGTGTTGACATGTACTTGCTGAGAAGCTGGTCTACCACATTTTGTGAAATTAGAAGATTTAGACAATTTACATCCACTTCAGGAGACAGTTCTGAATTTCCCATCATCTCTGTACTGAGTTAAAAAGAAAAGACATTGCAAATCAATAAAGAGATGAAAATGTTATAAACTATGCAGCTTTTTTGGTATGATGACTGTAAACTGCAATTTTCCATTATCTATACATGTGAGAAAATCTTTAATACAAGTAGCTACAATTAAGCACATTTACGAAATGTAAATAAAACCATATAAAAGAAAAAAACATAATGTAAAAGCTATAGCCAAGAATATTAAAAGAAAAAAAATGTTACAGACATATTTTAAAGAAATCCAATCCTTTCATAAATTTCTAACTTATTTTTATCTAGAAGATTTAGGCAATTGCTTAAGATTAAATAAAAGCCAGCTTGTTGTTCAGTCTGTAGGCTCTTAATTGCAGACATTTTGATTCGTCTTTTAAATTTCAGAGGCGATGACATACACAGAACTTACACATTTTCAACTTTAGAACAGCAAATCTAGTGAAAAGTATTAAATATGAGCAGAGTTTCTCAAAGCAGCTTTTGGTGTGCTACCTCTATTACATCCATATCAAAGCTAAAAGTGTATTCACAGAAATTCTATCCATGCTTCCTTCAGGCTGACAATATATTTAATGTAAGAAGAGGAGACATATACATGCCAACTCGTAAATGCAGACCATGGGTACAGTGTTACAACAGCACCATTATTTGTACTTGCTTGCAAAGGAAAATTCTTGTTTTTATGGGAGTAGAAAGAAACTAGAGCAACTTTGAAGCATACTTTGGCAAGGATTATATAATACTATTTGCAGTGATATTTTGCATCTGACTATTATAAGATTATGTAATAAATTGCTTGTGTAACTAAAATCAAAGCTATGCCAAAACATAAAATAGAAAGAACTCTTTGGTATTTCATGCCCCCAAAATCAATAATACATTCTTCATAGTACTTTATTAACTGTCAATGCAAATATACATTCAGTCATAATAATACCGATTTAATACAATTCTATATAAATTGTTTTACATTTCATTTCTAGTGTGCTTTTCAGAAGGCAGCCACAAATTCAGTTCTGTTCTTGCAATCCTATATTGCAGTGGCAATTATAAATACCATCTACCAAAGATAAAAATTTGTTTGCAAACAAGTGCTTAATTTGTAAATTTCTGCAAATTAAAGCTCTTCTCTGGGTATAGGCAATGACTCAGCACAGTGGTGCTTCCACATCAGGAAAAAATCTCCAAGGGGTAATAAAAGGTACTACGGCTAACTACTTTAAAAAAGAAAAAAAAAAAGAAACAAACCCAAAACATTCTTATCTTTGAACCCATAAAAGCCAACATAACTGAACACTTCACATCTGTAATGTCTTCCTGAGCCTGTAGAAAATGAGACAGAAAATATTTAAAAGGGATCCAAGCTATTCGGAAACCTTAATTTCATTCTGTTGCTGTTTACATAAAGAATACAAGTAATAGCAGGACCTGTTCTAGGATTATTCTGGGGAAAAGTGAAGCCAAAAATTGAGAAGCCAGATTTAATTCAACTTCAGGTTCTTCTATGGCACTATGTTAGAAAATATTTCTAGCCTCATTATGCCAACATTATCCCTACTTTACAGGGCCACAGAGACATTAAAGCTTGCTCCTAGCGCAGCAACTGAAGCCCAAAAACAAAGACCACAAATTCCTACCTCTAGTTCCCAAGATGAAAATTCTTCTTCCTGTACACAAATGTGGCTGTAATGTGCAAATACAAGTTTAAACTGTATGTCCCCTCTAATATTCAATTAGATTTAATAAAACTACAGAAAGGTTAGAAAGGACAAAACTATCTTCTATAATACAATGTTCCATGGAAACAAACAAGAAATAGAACAGAATTGAGAAGCTATTTTCTTACAAGGAGAAGAGGATGAAATAGAATTCACAGAAATATAGGTTTCAAAATATCATATATGCCATCCTCCTTTGCAGTTTATTTTATATATATATTGCAGTTTTTTTATATATATATATATATAAATAAATCATTTCCTTATAGAGAATTAACTTATTCTTAAAAGATTTCCAGTGACTGAGATTCTGTAAGCTCTCCAGATAGCCTTCTTGATTAGCTTACTTTCCCCCCAACTCCAAGCCTGAGCTGATTTCTTAATCCACTCCCCACTGCAAACATACAGAACAGCTAATGATCATCTTTATAACAGTCTGTGATAGCATATAAGAATACAATTCCTGTGCTACCCATTCAGGCTTCTCTTTAGAAACCTAAGACTCTACATTTTTCCTAAGGTATATTCTCCAATTTCCATCACATTTGTTACATGGATGTGCAGGGGAGAAGTGTGTTCTCAGACACCTTAAACCAAATCTACTCCACTTATCTCACTTTCTTTCCAAAATTCTACAGTCAGGTGGTACCTGCTACATAACTTGCTTTGGCAGGAATGATCCTGTTTTGATTTGTTTGCTTGGCAAATAAGTGTGCCTCTGTGGTTTTGCTCCCTCACTTTTGCCTTCCTACCATGGAATATATGGATGGAGAGATTTTAAATAGCTTTGAAATGTCCAACTCAACAGCCATCTGTTCTACTTCTGGTGGGAGGGCAGGAGGGTAATTTCATGACCAAAGATTGTCTTACTGGAAAATTAGGCCTAGAACATTAACGAAGAACCTGGGAGCAGGACTTCTGTCTGAGCCATGCCCCTACAGGTCAGGAGAAGTGACATTGTGTAACTGACATATTTCTGATTTTCATTCATTGTCAAGTCATTCCTCTGGCTTTCTAATAACATAGGAAGAAAAGGCAAATGAACTCAAGCTCCTTCATCTCACAGCTGCCTTGTGATCATTAACCACATCTTTTATATAGTCTAAACATGCATGCAAGCATGCCGAAGGGGGTGTTACTGGTTGCTGCTTGTAGGGAAGAAGAGGAGGAGGATGTTGCAGTGTAGAGTAAAGCATCGAGTTCTAAACATAAAATTAATCTTAAAGCTGGTTACAAAAACCCTACAGAATGGTTATATCTCCTACCAATTTGTATATTATAGTCTAACCTATCAAGAGTTTAATTTGTTGAAACAGTGAGGTTAAACAATCAGCAATAAAGACAGCAGAAGCGTACACAGTTCAGACCCTGGGTCGATGCCAGCTATTGAGAACAGGATTTCAGCTATAAACTACAAGAAAGCTAATATTACTTTTTCCCAAATAATTTGGTAGCCCTAGTAACTACATGCCAGCAAAAATTAAACATGTGCTATCCAAGCTGTTGCTATCTGGAGGAAAAAAAAATAAAAAAAAATCAGAATGCATAAGTTGTCTTAACGAATCACAACATCTAAAAGAAAAGCAGTTTCACCGTACTGTAGGAGACAACCTATCAGCAGAAAGTCTTCTAAATAAACAAATCAATGCATCGTTCCGAGAGAAAACATAAAGGAAAAGTTATTACATTTTTTCCATTTATCAGTAATAAAGCAACACAAAAACAGTCCCAATCCCTGTCAGAGAGAACAATAGAAAGTTAACAACCGCACAAATATAGAAGATCCCAGTCTGTTCTGCTCTTGTCAATACTTCACTAAATCTTCAAACAAATATGAATATGCTTATTTACTGTGACAGTAGCTTCAGACAGTTGTATAACTACATTAAACTTTAAGCTTACAAAGCAACAAAAGATTACATATTAGAAAATCCAAAGAAATATTAAGGAGCAATTTCTAAGAACCACAAAACATAACAAATATCAACATAGCAAGTTCTTTACCACTACTCACCTTTTTTTTTTTGATAGTTTTATCTTCTTATACGTTAATAGACAATTATTAGTAATAGACATTATTAGTACATTAACTGTATTTTATATGCTACTTACTCCCAACTACTCCTAACAGAAAAACAGGATTTTTGAAAAGATAAAGGGATCTTACCTTTTGTATGTATTTAAAACCCAAGTCAGAAGGCTAACAATCTCATTTGCTTCCAGATCTTCTGAAGCCAGCTCTTGCATGCGGATGGACAAAGCCTGATGGTACATACTTAGTAATTTTTTGAAAATGTCATAGTGCAGGGGAAAACACTGATCCAGTAGGGTTTTAGCCACTAACAGATCATCAAGGACATATTTACGTATGATTTCTAGGTGGCGCACAAGCCACATTTTGTCAGATTCTCTGGTATCTGCTTGAGTGCCTTCAATTCGAGTGCTTACAGTTCTTTCCAAAATGTTGAACATCTTTTCTTTCCACTTCTTTGGTCTGCCAGGAGGTATGAACCCAGTTTGTTTTTTCCGATCTATCATGCGCCTGTCAATTTTCTCCTCCCTCTCAATTATCCTAACAACAGAAACAAGTAAGGTTGGATCTCGACGGACTGTAACAAGAGATCTTTGAACCACCATCCAAAGTTGTTTTGCCAACTCCTCGGAAAGTTTCTGCATATCCCCAAAGTATGTATGGATGAGATTCATGTCATGTGTGTTCTTGCTGTCCATACGATACTGCTCATACATTAGGTTATCACGAGAACACTCTAAATCCATCAGTTTTCGATGAGCTTGCAGAAGTTCCCCTTGTTCAATCAAATCTTGTGCCTCTCTGACTATCTCAGGAACTGAAACAAAGGTAAAAAAGAAAAAACAAAATAATGATGCAATCAGAGTACATAAATAAATACAAGATACTAAGAGCATCAGGAAACAAACTGGAGAATAGTGGCAGCAATTCTTTTGAAATCATTTAAAGGAAATCATTCTGATGTATTCAATGTATTGCTAGTAAATGCTGTATGCCTTTAAAAGCCCTTCCACATCTTTAATTCTAATGCTTCCACATCTTTCATTATAATAATTATAATGACCAACAAACTAAGATCATAATGCCAACAGAAGACAGCTTCCTTTCTCTCTCTCCTTAAGAATCCATGAAACTCTACCATAAAACTTACTGCAATACTATTAAACCTTATGCATAAGGATTTTAACTTGCCTGACTGAAAAAAAAAAAAAAAAAAAAAAATCACTAACCCTGCTGAAGCTGAGGCTGCACATACACAATGAATACCGAATTTTATCTCCTTCTGGAAGGAACAGCTTGCCTGCCTAAGGCAGGAAGGAAGAATAGGCAAAACTACCTATATTGCTAAACTATTTAGAAGATTTTTTTTAATTCAGTATTTGAGGAATTCTATAGAAGACAAGGATCCTGCAGAGAAAAGAACTGAAAATCTCTGTGGAGAAAGTAGTCACTCTATAAAGGCAGCTTGTGATAAAACTGACAACTCAAAGAAAAGGTGTGTGAAGAAACACAGTCATTAATTACGGCGCAAAACACTCAGTCTATAATAATTAATTATGGTGAAAAACAGCCTATAATAAAAACATTTGTTTTGCTCTGAAGGAACTTATAGTCAACTACACTGCATAATGATCTTGGTTGGAGACACTTCACACTCAAAGTCTCTTAGCATACAGGAAAAGAAAAGGCTTATATTTTCAATTCCATTTATCAGTGCAAAAGAAAACAATACCCTCATAATAACTCAATATTGGAATATACAGAATTTTTTTTCTTCTTTGATCTCTACTGCTAGATGTAGCATGTAAACAGAGACAGAGGTCTTTTTGAACATGGTATCCCAGTTTTTTACTGCACCAGCTAGATACACCCTTATGGAGATGAAASAAGCCAACCTAGGACGGTTGAGAAACAGTTGTTCTTCATATGTACATTTTATGAGAGAGTATCCAAATAGAAGAGGATGGGAAAGACTACTTAAATTAAAACACTGATATAAAAATCAAAGGGGTATGAAGCCTATTAATTTTCACTCTGTTCAATCAGAGGGATAAAATTATGAAAATGACTTCTAGGCAGAGAAGTCCTGGCAAGGAACTCATTCTGATTCAAGATGGAATTGCAAACGTTCACCAAAAAGTTTGCATAAAAGGACAGAGATAATCTGATTTTCTTTCAAAATCTTTACAATGTCCATTATACCACACTAATAATTTCATTTTCCGGACCTTTCCTAGTTGTGCAGTGGTGCAAGGAAGCAGTGTCTCCTGTGCATAATTTCTTTACGCACGAGTTGGTTTCTGCGGTTGTGCTGCCTGATTCTGAAGCAAAGACTCCGTGCAGTTGAAACTGAACTTCAGGTAGCTTATACTTGTGCTTATAACATTAATGAAGAGTCCTTAAGATTCCTAACTGTTGTGTGAGCAAGATGCACTTAGGAGTCCACACTGGGGAAGTCTGGATTCAGGAAAGAGTATTATGAGGTCAGATTGCTAGAGAATCCTTGACTGGAGATTTTGCTGTTTGATATTTTGCATTTCTTTGCAAAGTTATTTACTTCGTAAAATCATTTGGGACTTTTTATCCAACAGGATTACTGTAGGTACCAATCCGCTGGCAATATTTTGGATCTTTTCACATTTTGCTTCTGTATGTGCTGCCTGAATATTTTAGTCTTCTATAGAAGTATGTTACTCTTGCTATTGATTGCTAGCAAGCAGCTTTTTTTGTGACTTGTATGTGTATGACAAGATAGGTCAGACTGGAAGCTCTCACAGAGCAATTCAAACTCAACAGCTATTAAATGGTTGCTAGCTACTTTTCTGAACCTGATGTCCAGGTGATTTTTCCTTAACTCTTCATTCCTAGTGAGTTTTGAAGTTCACCATGTTACCTGATAATACAGCTGTTAGTACCATTTTGAAGTGCTTTCAACTTGTGATGAATTTTATAAAGAACTTTAGATCACCTGAAAAGATGTTTTTGAGATTTTCTACAGCAGCTGCCAGCTGGCTGTGTTGCACTACAGCATCCTTAACATCCTTGAGGTTTTCTATGGTGTTGATGCTCTGCCTCCAGTCTTTATTGACATCAATCAAAGACTGCTGAATGTCCTTTACATCATTCAGTGCATTGTGAAGTTGACTTAAACCTGTTCGTACTCCATCTAACTGTGACTGGATTGCTGCCTTAAATACAAACAAAAAGACAAAGAAATCATTATAAGATCAGTAACAAACATACATCAGTAACATTTTCAGAGAAAAATAAGCAAGAAGGTGATATTATAGCCTACTAGAAATGTATAATTTCTGAGGGTGTGTGTATTTTATACAGAAGAGATTTTTTGGAAGGACAGACACAAGTACTTCAAACATAAAGCTAATGTAGGAGCTCAGAAAATGCAGATATACCATCATCTTTATAAGTCTATTTTAAACTAGGATCATGCGAAAGTAGAATGGGGTTTCTCTGCATTTCATTCATGAGTTCATTTAAAAGGGGGATATCAGAAGAAAGATGATCCAGATGTCTCACCAGAATGCTTTGAATGTACAGATTGACAAAGTTTTTATTAAAGCAATTACAATTTTTGATCGACAATGGAAAATGTTTTCTTAAAAATAAACCGTGGTGCCAGAATGCTAGGAAACCAAAACAAATTCAGCCAAAACCAAAAACAACAAAAAAGCCGAATAGTATTTCTTCACTGTAATATGTCAACAACCATATTGACAATCCAACTGCTGGATTATCATGGCATAAAGAGAGGTTACTGATGTAGATATCTCGAGTCATGACTGTTACCTGTCACTTCAAATAGGCTACCAGTCTTGAATGTCATTTCAGAGTTCAGACACTACAGAATATGCATTATAGTGCATATCCAAGTGAAAGAAATCAAATCACATCCACAGCATGTTTTATATACATGTATTCCAAAAAAAAAAAAAAAAAAAAGTAGTGACTAAGATGAAATTAAATCAGTGGAAAATGAAACTGGAAATCACAAACTTTAAAAGATAAGCCAAAGGCAGACATCAACAAAAGCTCAGTTGTTGATCTCAAGAAGAATTTGAAGTAACCTGGTAACTATGAACAACACTTACTGTGTTTTAAATATACCAGAGGAGTCCCAGAAAAATGCAGTGATTCTTAAATCACTGTTATTTATACACTTTTAAAATATGAAATGCTGATTTTACTGATAAAAACGTGTTCTTCTGTTAGATTCAATACAACTAAACACTGGTAAGGCATTTTTATACAATGTCAATCTGCAGAACTGCCCCCTTAATACATCTTTTGCCTACAGTAACTGAGGGAAGTGGGGGACTAAAATATAATATATTAAAATATTGTAGAGAGACACAATTTTCTGAAGTTCACCAGAAAGTTTTTTTTAAAATCACTTGACCATTAAATACTAAATTCGTCTCATTCAATTTTTTCCAGTGCATGTCTTCCAAGTGCTACACATTCAAATTTTTACTATTCAACTTCTGTAGAAACTTGTCAGAAACCATTACTAATCTTGATCACTGATATGAATAGCCAAGGAAACTCACAACTGACACCCATCCAAATGTTCAATTTGTCTTAAAATAGTCAGTCGGGGCAGGGGCCATGTCCTAGAATTCTAGGCTTTGTTTCATAGAATACATATTCTCTTTAAATTGGACCCATCATCACTGTATTAAAAAACAAACAAACAAAAAAAACAAACCAAAACAAAAAAAAACCCAAACCCATCACCAGGACTCAACTTCAGTTTTACCTCATTCCAAGTGACAGTCCTAAACATTAAGCCACAGAACCAGGATCCTGCCTGCCTAGTCTCTTTAGAGCCCTGTGGTTCAAATTCATGGTTGCACAGCAGCTAAGAATCGAAAGGAAGAAGATTCAGGTATGTAACCCATGATTTAGGAACTCTCCTAGAACTTGTATACAGTATTTCTTCACAGTGAGAGGAATGCAGAACCTAAGACCTAAGATTATTTACTGAGCAAGTGCTTACGCAAAGATGGCTGTCAACATGCGTAACTGCTCAGGCTCTGGAACAAAGTTCAGGCAGCTCTTTGCCTACATTTGGATTGAAGAGCCCAAAGGTACGAGCCTACAGGGTTAGCTGGTGCTTTTCCATCCATTGTTTCAGAATTCTGCTACCAATTGTTTAACACCCTGCTCCACTGACTGCCATCAATCTGAAGCACAGAAGCAGCCGAGTTTGACACATTTCAAAGCAGCTTTTCCCTGTAACAATTTATGTAATGCAGGGAGGGATATAAGATATACACAAAACAAATATCAGGGAGAGGACAGAGAGGAACAGCAGGATCACCAACTGGAGGAGATGCTGGGTCTTTTGAGCAGAACACCATTCCAGAAGATCTCAGTGGCTTCATCTGTCTGTGAAACTGACACACAACTATTATCCTGGTTTTCTATTCTTTACCCACAATTGACTTGATTATCTTGTTGCATCTGAGGAAAATGATGACGAGGAAAGTATATCCAGTCACAAAGAAGCACCAAAATGTTCATACTAAAAGGTTTATAACACGTTCCTTCACACAGATGAAGCAGCTGAAATCTTTCAACGGTGATCCAACATGAAAAGCCAGCAACTCCAGCTGATGATCCTGATGACCCATTCTCCACAGCATACATACTCTCCCCCATACTCTCCCCATTCTCCAGAGCATACATACTCTCCCCAGTTGTATGTATTTCTTAAAATCTCCCCACATTCCTCCTCTATTACATTAATTCTTATGGGAAAAATTGCTTTGCTATCCATTGAATCACTAACCACCCCATGTTAATGCATGTTTCAGGAATGCATTCTCAATGGTAAAGGATTACTGTACTTCTTTTTGGAAGAGGTGTTTCTGGCCATCTATAAGTGACTGAAGTTAAGGCAACTTAAGGTAAGTGACAAGGGAACTTTCTGGCTATAAAGTGTGATACCGCCTGTATTTAGATGTTCATAAAGTTGTATTTATGCATTTACTGTTTGCAGAAGCAGCCAGTAGGCAAGTGACTGTGCTCATGTGATATCAATAGTTCATAATAACTTGACAGTTGAATTATTTTTAATAGATATCACTAGATGCTTCCCGTCTCAGTCTGAAAAATCCAGTCCAAGTCATCAGAAAATTTTGTATTTCTATGCTAAAACAAAATGAAAATTAATGTAATTTGGTAACAGATTTTTCCCTTTCAAAGAGGACAGCCTCTCTTCCACTTCATACAGACTCATACAAAGCAGGCATAGAACTTCAAAACAGCTATAAGATACACTAATTTATGCTGAAGCATAAGATTAGATCAAATGCATAAAGGTCATTGTGATCTAGTAAAAACAAAAATATTTCTCAAAACACTTTTCTAAGGCTCTCCTCCAAACACTGAAAACATTTTTCTAAGATAACTGTTGGCTGGTAAGTATCACTGAAAGAAAACACAGAACTCAGTAATATGCAGTCATTAAACACAGGATACTTTACTCATATATCAGGCTAAGTATGTGAGAAAGCATGTATATGTGTGTGTGCACACATGCATGGGGTGGGGGGAAGAAATCAACAAGAAACAAAAACTTGAGTAAAGTAAGTGACTCATTAATATGCACCTAACTGAGAGGATTTCACTTAAATTGGATTCTTAAAATTTCAAGTTTTTACATTGGATCTGCCCTCCTCCCTTGGTCACCGGAATACAAGCTCCTCAAGAAAAGAGAGCAGAAGTCTTTGATTCCTCTCATGCTCCTTTGATAAAGTTTTTCTTTTAATCTTTATGAGAATACAGAGGAAATATTTCTTACTATTCTTCAGCCTAAAAAGCCTGTTGTAACCTGGATTTAACTGTTTACACCAAACCTTATGTTTGTTTTTTGTTTACTTAAATATAGTTGTTGCTACTGTGTCAGAAAGGGAATACAGGCTATTTTCAGGACTGCACTGTGGGCAGAAACATTCAGGAGAAAAAAAAGGAAGATTTTTTGACCTTCAGTAAGGACTTAAGGACAATTTTCTCCCTCAATCATATTATCACACACTATTTAAAAGATTTCGGTATCCTCCATAAACCCAAGTACAGGTCAGAGATCAAATGTATTGTCAGTGTTGACCCTTTTCAGAGGCAATCCTCAATTTTTATTATGAGTTCAGTATTCAGTCATTACAATGAAGATTTGTTGGCTGACCAGTTGTACAAAATGAGGGGAGTTGTCTATTGATAACCTGTAGAAGATACAGGAAATGAGAATACTTGATAAATTTTCATTAAGATGCAGAGCATTAGCTTGCATTAGATTCAGAACACAGAGGGTTTTGGGAGACAAAGAGCAAAAAACTCCATGGTTTAAAACTATCTGGATGAAAGTGTACAGGTGAAAAATAAATAAAAAACCCCACTCATTCTGCACTGTGGACACTCAGGTTTATCAAAGTTTGTACCTTGAGTCGAGCTTCTACTGAAGCCTTCTTACGAGCTTCCCTCCTGCGATACTGCTCCACTTTATCTAGCTGATCAGGACGCTGAAGCATTCCAGCTACTCTCTGAACAGCTGTTGCAACTGCTTCCCTATCCGTTTCCTCCATTGTTGATTAGGACCTCAAAATGCCTTCATAATTTAACAGTACTGGAAAGAAAATATGAAACTTTTAGAAAAAACATTTGCATTTGATATGACATTTCAAAGCTAACAACTGGAGAACTAACCTGGGCAATAAAAATTGAGCAACTCTGCAGAAGAGTCATTACAAAGCATTAATAAACAGCAGTAATTGGAAATATACAAAATCACATTTTTAATCAATTACTTTGTTTCATTACTTTATGTGAAATGTTTCCGATTAGAGTTTTTGCATTTATCTTGCTCTCTCTAAGTTTGTATCAATAATCAAATTTGCAAAATCATCATTTTAAAACTAGATTCTATCTAATTCTAAAACAGACTTGCCTATTAGAAGAGGAATGAGACATGCACAGAAGAATCTTGTGGCAACTACAGACAAAAATGATAACTCACACCAAATCTGAATTTGGTGGAGTTGTGAAAATCATAGACCCTCTTCAATAGCTCAAACTTGCTACCAAGAGCGGAAAGAAACATAGTTGCGGGAGCTCTAAACCTGCAAACTTAACTTTAAAGCAGTTTCATTTATATTTTTGATGGAAAAATATTTCTATATTCTACTCTTGCTTTCCTTTCTTCTCACAATATCAGCTCATCAAAGGTGTAGGTATGCAGGGAAAAATTAATCAAGTTTATCACTTCAATCTCCAGTGGAATTTCCAATGAAGTCAAGACATGCAAACTAATATTAGACACAAAATGCTGATCAGGCAAAATCTTCTGGCAACAAAACCAGACCTGTCCTTTCAAGCTTCACTAGCTACTAATGGAAGACAGGAAGGATCCCAATCACTGAAAATGCAAGAACATGCTATGCACAGATATCCACAAGGCAGGAACACATCTGGAGTTCCTGGTTCCTTCCAGATGGTAAGAAACATTTTATATCTTGAGTCTTGGAATCAAATAGGATGTTTCCAAGTTTTACTCTGTTACTACCACGTATCATATTCCCTCAAATCCATATTCTTCCTTGAAAGTAACAACTACTTTCAAGTCAGAGTGCATTAGTATATCCAGTAGATTGCTTAATCTCTGAATCCGCAATATCCTGACTCCACATGGAAGGCAGGAAACACTATATCACATTCTCCAACATCAGCATAATCTAGATGAGACAACAGACATAATGAGTATGTGTGCAGAATATATTTAAGAAACATTTTTTTCAATTTTTCTCCTTCAGTACCAGATGGTCTTAATTGAAATGCCTATCCTATTTTAATACCTTTTCTGGTTAATATCTGATGATCAAACACAGACTATATTCAAGGATTCTAAAAAGACAAGTTATGTGTTAAATTAACACGTGTTAAATTAACACATAACCTTTGCATAGTATTTTTAATCCACTAATCAAGTCACTTTTGCCTCATGTTTTATAAGTACAACTTTTCATGCCAGCACCCTTAAACAGAAAAGGTTTAGCTTCCATCGGGAAATTCTGGAAGAATAAGCTATGTTAAAGGTGAAAGTGAACTATCAGCTTTATTCCACGGAAGACAGTACGAAGAAACCTATCAGTTTTCTGTGAGGAAGACTCACTAATTTGATTCCCTCTTCACTGTCTTCAGCAAATGTAGGTTATTGATTTGTAACACTGCCTTAAGATCTTCTGCATCAGTGACAGCTTACCAGCTTAATTCGTGATCTGATGAAGAACTGCACAGGGTGCACAGAACTGTGGAACTAATGCAAGTCTTAATGCTAGCAGTCACATTCCTCCTCTACCACTGCACAGCATGGGGCCTTCTGATCATTGTATGCCTAGGCATTGATATTACATAATCTGACATATAAAGTCTAATTCATCAGGCTAGAGAAAGTAAAGAGGTCTGCAGACAATGGCAAACATTTCGAACAAGTACTGCTGTTGAATTGTTTGAGGCCCCAGGGAGAAGGAAGGAAATCTAAAACCATCAGTTTAATCTACAATTAATTACATTTTTAATACAGAATAAAGACCATGTTACTGTAAAGATATGTGTTAAGAGAACTAAAATTGTTTGAGAGTCTTGTTTGTATTTCAGATCAACCTGTATAGACTTCTGTTTGAATTTAATGTTTACCTTCCAGCATTTATTTTTGGATAACATAACATCTCAGCAACAAAAAGTTTTCACATTTAATATGGAGGATAAGTATCCTCCATTTTTTCTGCATTATAATAGTTTTAGCTTTATTAGAATTAGTTATTTCAGAACTTCACAGGATTAAGAAAGATTCCAGGTAACGCTAACCCAAAAACTAGTCTACAAGATCCTACATCTTTATCTCAAGTTTGACTTTTTTATGCTAAGCCTTCAAAAATTAAATGTCTACAGAGTATGTGTTTATATCAGAATTACTTCTGCAGTGTAAACTCATACCTTACTTTACCTCCTCAGCTGTGCAGACATACCCATCACTTCTCTGCTAATAGCCCGTTTACCTTAATTTAAGTTTGATTTCCTACTCTACATTTCAAAGTACAGGATCTATTCCTACCACTCACACTTTGGAATGAATACTCTCTGTTTCACTCAATCCACCTCTAAGCTGTCAGGAACATATCTACAGTCAAAAAAACACTGTTAGGTATTTTTAAATATGAATTTGCTACAGAAATAGTATCTACAGTAGACAGTTTTATACTAAATTACTTCCTCTGTTAACAGATCTGGATACATTCAACAGAATTATGATAACTTTAATCCACAGAGCCACTACCCAGGCCCATTAAGCATGTCCCACAAATAAAGTTAGTAGCCAGTATGCCATAAAATCCTAACCGATTACATACAGCTTGCTGAGGTAGACAGGTTGTTGCACAACTGCTACCCATTCATATAGGAAGAACAAACTTTAAGATACCGTGCCAACCTTTACACAGTTGCTATGAGCCAGAACCACAAACATCCTCAGAGTTACATGCTGGAACACGAGGAAAAAAAAGTAATAAAAAAAGCAATCTTGGAAAGGCTTCAGCAGCTAACTTCTGAGCGAGAGAAGCAGAGACACTCCAGCGCGGGGTTTCCACACCGCCCAGCCTCCCCTCCTAACAGAGCACCTAGGAAACGGCGGCAACCCCCAGCCCAGCACCGCTCCCTACCGGGGCCGCACAACCCGAGTAATCTGTATCGACACAGGTGCTCGTCGCTGCCGAGGCAAAGATCGGAGATCTGCCCCGAGCGCGCAGGCGAGGCTGCGGACCCGCCAGGTCGCGCCCCATCTACCCCGGCGGAGGCCCGAGGACAGCGGCAAGGCCGGGACGGGGCTTCTGCGCCACAGCGCGCCGGAGGAGCCCTCGGCCCCAGGATCCCGAGGGGCTCCCTGGATCGCCCGGCCCGGCCCCCCTCTACTTCCCGTTCCAGATTCCAGCAAAAGCTCGGGTCACTACAAGCGGCGACAGCCTAACAGAAGTCGGCACCGCAGCGCTCACCGGTTGAGGCTTTGGCCCAGGGCCAGAGACGGGAGAGAAAAAGCCGCAACTACCTCTCAAGGGCTCCCACCCGCCCCCCAGGAGGGCAGTAACAGTCACGCAGTGCGCAAGCGCCAAGCTCACTCCAGAACACAAGATTCGGCGCACAAGCGCAGAAGAAAGCCCATGGCTGCTGGCTAGTGCGCATGCGGGCTAGACTTACCATTTTACATGTTAGGGGAGTGGGCTGCGCCTGCGCGGGACGCTCCGCTCCACAAAAACCTGTCTTAGGAGGGAGCTACTGCTTCCGTCGCTGTGGAGCACCTTGGCTTGCTCTTGCCCAGCAGCCTCGGTACGGAGGTGGCTGTGTACGTATTAGCGGAGTATTACGGGATGCAACCGAGCTGGCGGGGGTGAGGGGATACCAGCAGCTACCCTGGCAGGAGGGGGGCTTCGTTAGTCTGCGGGGCTGCAGGTGGCACCTCCTCCTCTTCTTCAAGCATGGTTGTTTTTACAGCTTTTTCGGTTTTGAGGTCACTGTTAGTATTTTTGGTCTTGGTTCATGGTTTTTGGAGTCAGTAAAAAATATGCAGAAGCTCTGTGAGCTATTAATCCTTTGGGTTAAAATGTTAATATGCAGCAATGAAGGCTTGATCTTGGGTACAGGCATATCTCAGAGATATTGTGGGTTTGCTTCCAGGCCACCACAATAAAGTGAGTCACATGAATTTTTTGGTTTCCCAGTGCGTATAAAAGTTATGTTTATACTGTAAGTGTAAAGTCTGTTCAAAGTGTGCAATAGCATTATGTCTAGAAAAACAATGCACATACCTTAATTAAAAAATACTTTATTGCTAAAGAATGCTAACCATCATCTGAGCCTTCAGTGACTTGTAATCTGTTTGCTGATGGAAGGTCTTGCCTCGATGTTAATGGCTGCTTACTGATCAGGGTGGTGTTTGCTGAAGGCTGGGGTGGCTGTGGCAATTTCTTAGAATAAGACAGCAATGAAGCAGCACTCTTAATTTCCTTCAAGACCTTTTCCTTTGCATTCACAGCTTGGCTAGCTGTTTGGCACGAGAGGCCAAGCTTTCGGCCTGTCTCGGCTTTCGACTTGCCTTCCTCGCTAAGCCTAATCGTTTCTAGCTTCTGATTTGAAGTGAGAGACGTGCGACTCTTCCTTTCACTTGAACCCTTAGAGGCCACTGTAGGGTTATTAAGCGGCCTAATTTCAATATTGTTGTGTCTCAGGGAAAAGGGAGGCCCGAGGAGAGGGAGAGAGACGGGTGAATGGCTGGTCGGTGGAGCAGTCAGAACACACGCAACATTTACTGATTTAAGTTCGCCGCCTTATGTGGGTGCAGTTCTTAGCACCCCAAAACAATTCCAATAGTAACATCAAAGATCACTGATCACAGACCACCATAACAGATATAATAATAATAATGAAAAAGTTGGAAATATTGCGAGAATTACCAAAATGTGACACAGAGACACGAAGTGAGCGCATGCTGTTGGGAAAACGGTGCCGATAGGCTTGCTCGACGCAGGGTTGCTGCAAACCGTCAATTTGTAAGAAATGCAGTATCTGCAAAGCGCAATAAAGCAAAGCGAGATAAAATGAGGTATGCCTGTATTATTTTGAAAAAGGAAGCACACTAAGTAAAAGTGCAACAGCTACCTAAGTCTGAAAGGTATTGTGTATTTCACAGGTTCTTATCTGTAAGTGTCTTTGCCCAGCAGAGAAGAGGAGAAAGTCATCATTCAATCATTTTTCTTAGCTGTGTCTTTTCATGTTTTACACAGAGCTCAGGTGGTTGTTATTTAGCCAAGGAGGGCTGTGTTTAGGAAGAGCTGCTTCATTGCTGGGATACAGCTAGCTATGCCCTCCTGTGGCTTTTTGTACAATTCTACTGTGTACATGCTTCCTAGCAACAGTGCATTTAAGAGGTTCATAGAAGCTATTTGCTTAGAGATTTAATGCTAAGAAAAAAGTATGTTGCTTTAAAAAAAAAAGACTTAGAAGCAGTTATGAAATCAGAACTTCATTGGTGGGTATGGTGAGAGATGGGGGCAAATGAGGTGCTTCCGGGGTGCTGAGTTGTTAACTGAGTTTGTGTAGGGGTTGCCATAGCAGCTGAGCAGGTCACGCGCTCAGGAAGACATCCCATGTAGGTGTAGGCAAGTGCCTCACCTAGCACTCTACGCCCAAAACTTTGCCTGGGACCTGCAGCACTCTTATAAGAAGGACCTTAACCTCTTCCTCAAAGGGTGAGTTCCCATCTCCAGAAATTTGAGTCTGGTCAGAGAAAAATGATAGTTGTGGAATTAAAAATAAAGGATTGTTAATGGACAACCTTGGAGGGGATTTTATTATTTTGTAGATTGCCAGCTAAAGCTGTTTGGAAAATGATACTGGTTTGCTTAGATCTTCTCCTTTTAAATTGCCAAAAGCAGATAGAGAATATGTTTTTTTTCCTCACTAGTCTCTCATACTGGATGCTATAATGGGCATCAAAATATGGAAGGTGTGGTTAGTCTTTGCAGTGTTACATTGTCCAGTTGTTTTCTGTACTGTTAATTTAGGTTATTTTGTGTGATGCTGGAGATGGAGGAGCGAGTAGGAGGTGAGACTGAACTAGGGGGAAGAGTTAAGCCTAGTTCTTCTCCCTATCACTCTGCACAGCAGGAATCAGAACAAGAACTGAAAGAAACACAACTTTCTTCCAAACCTCACATTGATCTCTGTCCACCTCTCATTGCTATAAAAAAAGGTAAGGGAGAAAATAATGACAAACACTTCATGTTGGCTTTATAGGGAAATAACTTTTTCAGGGACAAATTGAGAAACTGATTATTAAGTAGAATGTTTGAATTTATAACAGATGCCCATATATGCTAGGCATATATATTTTGCATAGAGCCATTTTTTCTGGAATTAAAATGAATACTACTCTAAGAAAAGAATAATGGAGACTTCCTTAGCAAATAATTAGCTTATTCCTGAGCTTTTTGCAATTGTCATAAAAGCTAGAACAATGTTAGTGGGTTAGCATTCAAAGAAAACTAATTGTGTGGCATTTAGTATGGCATCTCTTTTTCGGGATATATTAATGATGATAGTGGTTTGAATGATATACTCAGGGGAGACTTCATTTCAAAACAGACACAATCTACAAGAGAATTTATAAGGAGATAAATGTTAGTAGAATATTAATTTTAGTCACGGCCTCATTATTTATGTTTTAGAATAGATTAAGCAATAATTCCTGAATTAATGAGCCACTAATTAGCATTACTGCATGCTCAGTTGAGGATATTACTTGCTTCCAGAGGTGGGACCTAAATATCGTCTTCTGAGAAATAAATTGGTTGCTTTTCTTGGAAAAGMCCAAGCTGCAGCAATTAAAGATAGCATTGTTGGTGCCTTTCAATTAAATATTTTTAAAGACAACAAATACAATATTTCTGTTAAGGACAGATAAATCAATATTTAGGAATGATTTGGTAATTAAAAGTAAATTAAAAGAGCTGGACAAAAAAAGAATAAGGTGGCAGGCTGGAGAAAAGCGCTTGTAGTTAGTATTGGGACAACATTAATAGGTTTATATGTTACTGACACCACTTTAAAATATACAAATCATAATTTCTAGAAAAAATAAAGGCATGCAATAAATTGTTGATTAAATAACTCAAAGGGCTTCAAAAGCCCTTGAGATTTAAATGATCAACAATAGATAGTTACACACTAATGATATGTGTACTGTTTTCATGGCAAATATTAGCAGTCTGTATAAATTCTGGTTATCAATCTCATGCATCTCTGGCAAACTTGCTACTTGCAGATGCTTTTTAACAACTTGAGCACATGAAATATCTGAAGAATAAAGAAGTGTCACAGCTGAGAAATAACTGAGAGACAATAGCTAGAATGGAAAGTGGCAATATTTCAGAGAGTCTGTGATTTTTTCCAGAACTGATTTCTTCAAGCTGGTCCTTTAAATTGCTTTTTCTTACCTCTGCTATTATCAGTGGGGGATTCCTTGCGAATTAAACTTGAGACAAAAACCATCACAAGACATCTTTTTCCCTGAAAGCCTTCTAAGTGTTTCTGCCGAGGCATCGTTTTTCTAGCTGTCCTTTCATGTCTTACTTTCCCTAGCCTGAGAAAATGTTAGCCAGCAGATGTTAAGACAGAATGCGGTAACTTTTCCAACATCATTGCAGATCTTGTAAATGCATTTATTGCACATATACCTGAATAAGAATAATTTTAACTGGTCACTTCTTTGTCCTAGACATGGAAAGTAAGCACCGTAGACGTAGAGGTGTCTTGAAGACAAGGAGCACTGAGCTAGGATCTGCCGTCACAGCATCACCTCTGAGGGCTGCTCTTCTGGCAAGTGTTTTCATTCTAAAATAGGTGGTTACTCAGCTGCCTCGGGCTGTTAAATTTTCTTCTTTATAGATTATTCATGAAGTCATCTTTGGCTGGCAGAGTTTGGCCCAATACTGGAGGGTGCTGAGTTCCTTTAATCTCTGTTAATTACAAGGAACAAGAGCAATGAACCACTCAAAAGTGCATGCAATGTTTGGACCTGCATGAAAGAATAATGAAGAATAATGAATCAAAAAACATGTGGCTTTTAGAGATGTGAGAATGGTACTGAAAAATAACTACAGTTATTCAGACACTCTTGGTCGCAAAGAGATGTGTTGGCATAGGCAGAGACAGGAATGTTGCAGAACATCCATTCAGAGTCTGGGGTAAGACCTGAGCGTAGGAGATAAAAGTAGATGTTGGCAACCTTTTTGTTTCTTAATCCAGGGGTAAATCATGATCAATTACAATTCCTAATTTAGAGTACAGGCATACCTTGGAGATATTGCGGGTTTGGTTCCAGACCACCACAATAAAGCGAATATAACAATAAAGTGAGTCACACAAATTTTTTTGGTTTCCCAGTGCATATAAAAGTTATGTTTATACTGTAAGTGTAAAGTCTGTTCAAAGTGTGCAATAGCATTATGTCTAGAAAAACAATGCACATACCTTAATTAAAAAATACTTTATTGCTAAAGAATGCTAACCATCATCTGAGCCTTCAGTGACTTGTAATCTKTTTGCTGATGGAAGGTCTTGCCTCGATGTTAATGGCTGCTTACTGATCAGGGTGGTGTTTGCTGAAGGCTGGGGTGGCTGTGGCAATTTCTTAGAATAAGACAGCAATGAAGCAGCACTTTTAATTTCCTTCAAGACCTTTTCCTTTGCATTCACAGCTTGGCTAGCTGTTTGGCACGAGAGGCCAAGCTTTCGGCCTGTCTCGGCTTTCGACTTGCCTTCCTCGCTAAGCCTAATCGTTTCTAGCTTCTGATTTGAAGTGAGAGACGTGCGACTCTTCCTTTCACTTGAACCCTTAGAGGCCACTGTAGGGTTATTAAGCGGCCTAATTTCAATATTGTTGTGTCTCAGGGAAAAGGGAGGCCCGAGGAGAGGGAGAGAGACGGGTGAATGGCTGGTCGGTGGAGCAGTCAGAACACACGCAACATTTACTGATTTAAGTTCGCCGCCTTATGTGGGTGCAGTTCTTAGCACCCCAAAACAATTCCAATAGTAACATCAAAGATCACTGATCACAGACCACCATAACAGATATAATAATAATAATGAAAAAGTTGGAAATATTGCGAGAATTACCAAAATGTGACACAGAGACACGAAGTGAGCGCATGCTGTTGGGAAAACGGTGCCGATAGGCTTGCTCGACGCAGGGTTGCTGCAAACCGTCAATTTGTAAGAAATGCAATATCTGCAAAGCGCAATAAAGCAAAGCGAGATAAAACGAGGTATGCCTATCCTGGGAAGATGATGTAATTTATTATTGTTTTTCTCCAATAAAAATTGTGAGTTACAGAGACACCCAGACATATCCCAGATACTCATGTCAGTTGGAGGTGTATACAGAGGGGAATGCTCAGGTTGGTGGCAAGGACGGCTCTATGAGACTTTGTGCTGTATGAACTTGTAGGCAAGATGATTGAACTGAAGAAATGCCACTCTGACTCAATTCTTTACTTTTCCATACAGCTTTTGAAGTTTTTTTTTTTTGCTCAGAAAACATTATTCACCATATCTGTTTTCATTGTTGTTTATACTGTTACAAAGACTTAAAAAAGATTCGTCTACCTGAATTTCCTTCTTTACCACTGTGCTATCACCTTTATATGACCTGCATATTAAACAATCAATTGCACATTTGTTCCAGTGATTGTGGTGATTGTGATTTTTATAGTGGATTTGTTTTATTTATTTCTATTGAGATAATAACTTGTACTGATATGTTAAAATGACAACATAGAGATAGRCCTGGTCCAAAACCTGGAATATGGACATTTAGAAATTTGAAAGCTGGATTCCCAAAGCTGAGATTTAATTAGAGGCATTATAGAGGTAAATATGTACAGTGAACTTAGGCCTGGATCCACATCTGAATCTGAGGCCCTGATCTGAAGTTACTGTTGTAGTGGCTTTATACTGAGAAGTAATTTTGGTCTTACAAGTTAGTTATCAATGATGTTTTCCTCTTCATTGCTTAGATGTAATTTTTTGTTCCCCATTTAAGTAATTTATGAAACCAGATTAAAGATCAGCAACATAAAATACAATCCTTAAATGTAATATAAAATAGCTATGGCAAAAAAATCTCTCTCTAACAAACTTTTATTTTCTAGCCAACTGGCAAGAAAAGTGTCGTGCTTTCCAGTGAAAGTAGGAAAGAACTAGCCAAGAAAGCCAAAGTCACCAAAGAGGAGAGAAGAACTCGGTTAGATGAAAGACACAAGTATTTGATATCAAGATTAGCAGATGGAATAGGCTTAAATGAGCAGCATGTGGAGGAGGCTGTTATTTCTGATGACAAGGTAATCTGTAATTATCAATTATTAAATATCTTTCTGAAATTTCCAATCTTTTGAAACTACTTTACAATTAACTACCATTGTAATTTTGTTTTTAGTTTCAACTTATAGAAGAATTCTTTGCCCCTAGTGGACTTAAAAAGTTACTCTTCTTTTGCCAAGATGTATTGCAGGTATGTTTCTGCTATTACTTCTGCAAAAAGAATTGCATATCTTTTTTTAATTACATGACTGTTGCAAAATTCAGAGAATCTTAATTGAGTTTTTTTGCTATGATTAAAGATATAGGTATAAAACTAAATTTCTTTGCCTTGTTGGCAGGATCTATATTGCAGATTTCCTGTGAGTCCAGTTCACAACTCTGTTAGGACTTTGCAAACCAGGCACGTTATTCTTCCTGTGAGATATCCAATCATCCAATTTGTTTCCATGGAAGAAGTTGCTCTAGGAAACATTTCAGATTTAATTTTCTTAGATTTTTCTGACATTTTTTCCTTCATTGTTCTTCTGAAAGAACAGAGCTATGAAACTGTTTATGGGGCATTGTGGGAGTCATACAAAGCTTGTTCTCCAGATAAAGCTAAAGTCACAATTCCTACCTAGAGATTATTAACTGATTTGAATTCAAATAGGATGAGGTATCTGTACAATTTTATTAATCTCTTGATCGTAATTTTAATTGCTAGCAAAAGTCGAACGCTTCACTGAGGTCAGATGGGTCAACCAGCAGTTTCCCTCAGAAGAAGTTATTTATTGCCATGGGTTCTACTGAGGTATGATTGAAAAATTCATTAGAGGACACTTGTAAATTAAAATATTGAAAAACCCTAACAGTTTTGCAGTGTTAACGTAGCTTTTTATAGTTCTTGGCTGGATGTTTAAGTATTTAGTCCATGTTCTCACATTGCAAGCTTTCCCAACATTTCTTGACCTGAGGGTGGAATTTGCCAGTAAATGTGATCTGGAAAGAAGCAGTGTTTAATAGATTTCACTATCTGGGAGAAGAGCAAGTGAAATAAACCATTGTTAACAATATTGCATGTCCTGACGCTTTTGTTAGCATTAAATGGTTAAATGTTTTCCAGTGCTTGTGCATTTCTATTTTAAAAGTGGAGCTCTTCAGTATTTCCTTTCATAGTGCACATTACTCCAAAAATACTTTTAATAATTCCTCTATTCTATTCTAGTTCTTAAACCAGCCTTCTTCTTATATTATTCAGCAGTGTATTCAGAGCAGTCATGAAGATTTCTGATTCCTTTTCTTTCTTTAAGTCTCTCTTTGGGGGCGATTGTGCATACCGTATAGTATTTTCTTTTGAATAAGGCACAGAGATGTCTTTTTTTTAATGTGTTTATATTAGCATATTTTTATGTTTAAAAAAGAGAAGGCTGAAGAATTCTTTCTTCTTTTTGGAGGAGAAGAGTTAGGTTTGGTCCACTGTCTCAGACTTCCTTCTCCTAAGAAAATTCTCTCTCTTGCACAGATGAACTTTGCCTCAGAACAGAGACCTTGAACTTTTCTTGATTTTTAATGGGAAACTAGGGTGCAAAACCAAAACCAGGCTTGATGCACCTTTAATAGTGCCATTACTGAGGAGATATGCTACAGCATTCTGTGGAGCTTTTTAAAGAGTTAACAGCTTCTTGCACTTACTTTATTTGCAATGAACTGCATCAGGTCAGACAGTACTTGGCAAAATCATACAAGTCATATTATGTTATTTGACGGGACAGAAGGGAATTGTCTGAAGAAGTGGAGAGTGTGATAACATTACTGTCCAGTATTGCCATTACTTAGCATGAGTGGAAAAATTCAGGAGTAGCTGTAAAATATAGATGAAATTTTCCATTTGTAAAGCATACTTTCAACAATGGGGACTATGTCAGGACTGCAGACTGAAAGCTTAAAAATTTTCAGTCTGACTGTGGCAATGATGGTAAAAAGCAAGAAAATGAAAAGCAAAAGCTGAAAATGAAAAACTACTTATTTCTTTTTGATTTCAAAGTAGCTTGAAGAAAATTAGATTTTAAATTTCAGTAGCATCAAATTTCCATTTGAGCCTTCTGACAAAAAAAAAAGAATATTTTTTCAAAATTGATATTTTTCTTCATAAAATCATATATTTTATATTAGAAAWTAAGATTTTATACTGTTCTACCTGCATGTGCCCACAGTATCTAGCACAATGCTATCATGTGAAATCAATTAAATAAAATGCATAAAAAAACACAAAGTACAGATTAAATTATACAACTGAGTTGTATGCATCACTGTAAACTCTACTATTTGTTCCTTTGTACAATTTGTAAATTGGATCAATTGTATTTCGTTTTCAAATTAATTTGAGTTATAAATAGATTTAATATCTTAAAAATAAATAGTTTGCAATGCTGATTTTTAAAGTTTTCCATTGCTTCAATTCATCAAAAAGATGAAAATACATGTTAAGCACTTGAAGCATTTGGATTAGAAGTTTTGAGTAATCTTTTAGTTCCTTTTTAAAAATAAATGGAAGAAGTCATTCTAAGATGATCCCTTCTGGTCTAAATATATATGAAAACTGGTTTAGATGCTTGAAAGTTGAATATATCTTCAGTTTTCTTCAGTGAATTAATGTCAACAGATTCGGAAAGGGATTAGACAAGTTCATGGATGACAGGTCCATAAATAGATACTAAAATGACTAGATAGGGATGTATCATCTAACAGCTCTCATACAACTATTATAGGTGGTGGAGAAATACCAGAGGAATGGAGCATGGAAAGTGGCCGAGGTCACAAGCTCTCCCTAAATTGCAACTTTTTTTGCAGTTGGAGTTGGGGTACTGGGCTGAATAGACTATTGGTCTATCCCAGAAAGGCATCTCTGCTGTTCTCATGTCAGCTGCACAAGAGTGTTTGTTTTTAAAGAGACAAATATTTGAATATCATACTTGCTACTTTCTGAATAATTAATTTTTTCAATTACTTCTTCAGCACTTTAGCAAATTGTTACATAAATTTTTTTTGCTGTAAACATGTATTCTTTTTAACTGTAAGTATTTTGTCCTTTTTACAGAGCTTGACAGGAACTTGTGCATTCTTCCTAAGGACATCAGATAAAGTGATAACTATGTTAAATGTCTCCCAGGTCWGGAAAAATCATGTAGTGTTTACAGTGTACTTAATATTTGCTTAGACCCTTGTTCACACAACTAGTTCCACTGGAGTCAGAAAAAGTGGGGAATGTTTTCATTAAAATGTCTAGTTGTGTGTTTAATAAAAGTTGTTTTCCATCTGGATGAATATTTATGATAAAGTTATGTTCCAATAATTATGAAAGTAGTTATCTGCAATATTACTAAAAATTTAAACTAATAAAATCCATTACTAATTCCTTAGGAAAAAATGTAAATTTTAATGGGAATAGGGAATAAAGACCTAAACCAGGAGATTTTCTTTTAATGAATAAACCCAAATTATGAAAATATAACATTTATATAACTATACCCTTTAAAAATTTTTAAATAAAGTTTTTCTCACCCCTAATAACCTTAGTTGTGGATAAGAAAAAGTACCATAACAGCCTTTTCTGTCTTTCAGAGATACATTCTTGGGAAATACTTGCAATAGTTTTTTACAAAGAACATCCAAATGTTAACATCTAAGAATAGACATTAAATAAAAAATATAATGAGCCTGAAATCATATTCTCCAAAATATTGATGTACTTTTTATGCTATGCATATTTTCTCCTTATTCATCACTAAAGGTTAATGTGTTCTATTTAAAAAGGCCAAAGTTACAGCTGTGTATGTTCACCTCCAGTTGTAGAAGTTACTGCTTCAGTTTCTGTCAGGCATTTGCTTTATAACAACATTTTTACAGTTACCTGATCCAGGAGTGCAAAAGTAATTTCTAGGCTTCCTCTTCTTGCTTCCTGTCACTCCCACTGCACAGCTTCAATTAGGTATCTGTCCAAGTGGTTTTTCAATGCCTCCAGTTAACTGCCTTCGTGCCTTCTCTCTGTAGTTCTCCTTCCCTCCCTCTCAAGCCCTCCATTTGGCAGGGCTGTCATGTAAATAACATCAAACTTCATTCCTTCTGTGAGGCAGAATTTATAGATGCTGTAGAAGATAAAACAGGCCCTACTGTTCACAGTCAGCCAGTCTTGACACTGATGAGGCTTGGAGCTCTGGGTCAGATTGGTTTGGCATATTTTATTTTGTCCTGAACAGCTGTGTTGGAGCATTTGGAAAGATACTCTGAGAACAGATGCTTATCTGTTGCTTATAACCCCTGAAAGTGTATGGAYTTGTCCCCTATTTCTCAAAAGAATTAGCTGAATCTTCAGTTCCCGATGGAAAAAAATGGAACAGCTGGCGTATTGACCTTGTCCTAGAGATTCTCATGAACAGAGAAGTCTTTTCAAGACTTAGTCCTTAAGCAAATGCAAACATCTCTGTCATATGGGAGTGACTGACATTGTTAATAAGCAACCGAAGGGAGAGAATAGGGGTCACTTCCTTTTGTCTTTCCCTTTTTGTCCTTTCCCTCTCATATTTTGCTTTCCTACCTTTTGCAGAAGGCGGTCATTTGGGGGGATTTCCTTGTAACAACCATGTGGGAATTGCCTCCCTGGGGAACATGTTCAGATGTGCAAAGCAACTTGTCCTTGCTCGTAAGCACTTCTTCAAGAATTGTTTAATATGAACTGTATATCTCTGGACTGTCAGTCCAGGACATTTTGCTCTTTCATGAAAAGATTCTCAAACTTCAGGCAGCACAGATTAAGAATTGTGCCTTGATTGTCATTTGTAATTCTCCTGTCTTTCAAGAAAGGACCTTATATCCTTTTGTACTTTAGTGGGATTATAATACTCTAATATTGTTAGGAAACAGTATTACACCCACGCATAACAATTTGCTTAAACACTTTCTGCATCCAAGTGGGGAACTAACTAGAAAACCATTAGTGAAATTAATAATCAAGATAGCCAAGAATTTCAGTGTCTACAAAAATCCATGTGTAGTTGCCATTCCTAAAATACTGTGGAACTGCTGTCTTTGCACAGGAAAAAGTTTGGAATGGAAGCTTCCAAGGGCAGAACTCAGTACATTTTCTTCCATATCAGTGAAGTTCTCATTATGATGAAGGAAAAATGAGTGTATGTTTATGCAGTTCACAAGTTCTGAATGAGATTCCCCCTTTTGCTTGTTACACCCAGAGTCTTAATGGCTAGCCAGCGTGGTTCGTAGAAAGCACATGTGCCATATTCTGGACCTATACATTCATATACAAAATGCCAGTAACAGAACAGCCAACCTGTTCATAAGTGAATAGCAGTGGGAAAGGATTTGGTCCCTCAATCTCTTTTTTTCCTATTTATGCTTATAGTTCTGCAGTAAAATTTCACTTACCACTACCATCTCTCCCAAACACCACCTTCTGCAATTCAGTGCTTGTTGCTTCACATTAGCAGTGAACTGGAGGGAACTGTGTGACTGAATGAGACATGTTGTTTTTTAGACACTTATGATGGATGGAAACTCAGTAAAACAAGTGTAAATATGTAATTGTTTTAAGATTGATGCATTGAAGTCAAGTGGTTAATACTAACTGGTTGCTGGAATAATGCTACAATACGGGACAGACTTTTCTGGTGGCTCAAACAGAAAGGCAAATCATACCTCACAATTTTCAGTCCAACATTAGTCTATATCCAAATTCAATAGATGGGGGAAATAACCGGTAAGATATTTCTCCCCAAGGAACATAGGTAGTTATGGACTATGTATTCTTGTCTTCCATATATCTGAATTTCCCTCAAAAGTAATAACGTTGCAGAAGTTTACATGCACTCTGCTAAGGTTTGTTTCTTCCCCAAGGAACTGAATTTTGGCGTATTTGACTGTACTGATGGAAATATCCTTGAGGGCCTGGAATTTTTCTTGTCTCAAGTCATGATACCAGCACTTAAATCCCAACAGGTAATCAATTAAGTAGTCTTTTTTCACAAGAACACTTTGAATTAAGGCAAGTGGCTGCTGCAGTCCCCTCTGTGAATCTGATKAACATAAAACAGGATAAAAGATACAAGTCTAATGTAGCCATTTAAGAGTCATGCAATTTGTATGTAAGTGTTTGAAATTCATATATTTATTGTTGATTTTCAAGGAATAGCATGAATCATAGTGCTCATGACAAAGCARGAAAATACCATAGCAGTCATACTAAGGCAGAACTATAATAATTTAACTAAAACTGGATTAAGCCTGGATTGAAAGAAATGCCAGATCATTTTGGCTGTACGAAAGCTCAGTCTATGATTCAGTTCTTCATGACGTACAGTAGGTGTGGACAGCAAGCACTGTGCCACAGCCATTATGGCACTTGCGAAGCATCACAGTTGGTTCTCTTRACTCTAGAAATATATGCACAGAGTTAGGAAATTTAATGAGGCTCAGTGTCTGACAAGAATGGTGGTGTCATACGCTGTTATGATATGCTGCCATTTTCTCTGACTCAGGATCAGGAAGGGAGATCAAAATCTATTCCCTCTGTTCAGAGGGAGCCAAGTCAGACTGAAAAGAAAGGACAACAATTCAGTGTCAGGACACTGAGAGCAAGCAGGGGAACAATTTTACTTCTCGAGAGCCTCATGCTTATTTGTGTTTTCTCATCTAAAAGAATAATTATATCAATTCCATCTTACAAGTATTTGTGCTATAGTACTGAAGAGTATATTTGCAGGGGTGTACTGATAAATTCTGCCACGAGTGAGAAGTACCTTTCTAATGAAAGAATAATATGCATTTTGTTTAAAAAAAAAAAAAAAGTGTGACCCTCCCTTACCATATTTTTTTGCATAAATCATAAAATGATCAGCACTGGGGAGCTGTGAAAGAAGGCTTGAAGAACAGACAGATACAAGACTTTCTCTATTCTGTGGATAAATTTGTGGGTACTTTGTTATCATCAAGACAGAATTTAGAAGATAAAATTCAGCTCACAAAAGTGGATGTTGACATTTATGTTGACAACTTACAGAACCCGTCTGACTACATGACTGCAGGTGAGTATTTCCTACAGCAAAGCAAACACAGATGATGCTGTTTATAGGTAAATGAATATTATGTTGTTAGAAAAGATTTGCATGGAAGAATTTAAAAAGAAAAATATATTTAGCTCAAGTAAGATGAATACTCTTGGAAGGAGAGTATAATACTAGGTTTATGATTGTGTAATCATAAAATCATCAATCATTTGCCCATCATTTAATTCATAGATCTTACAGTCTTATGTAGTTCCTTACCATATCCTGTATGGACCAGCCTGTGCTCCTCCTAGTTTGCTGGGATCATCTACTAGCAGGTATACTCATTGCTTTCTCTGGAACTGGGGAAGTTTTATCCAAGCTTAAGTCTGGCTTTGAGGGCTCTGAGTCAAAAGAAAGTATGTACATGAGTGGGCATTAACTGGTTATGCCTCTTTGGACAATAGCTTTCCACCCTTTCTTATCACCACTGGGTATTTCAGAGTGAAATAATGCCAAAGCAGTCAATACCTCTGCAATTCCTCTCAGCCCTTCATGAGCCTATGGCAGGACAGCTTCCAGAGAAGAACTGATGGCTCTTAGGATGAGGCAATAATGTTATATCGCTAAACAAGTTCTTTAGACTCCCTTTGGCGATACAAGGCCCACATGATTCCTAAATATAATGCAGCAAGTGAACTAGACTCTTTCATCTGCCAGGGCAATCTAAAAGACATACTGATTTAAAAATTAGAGGGTTTTTGTGATTCCTAATAACTCTGTCCTTTGTATGATGCTTTTAATGTCAAATAGGCTGCAATGACAGAGAGGGAGAAATGTGAGGAAGTAAGCCTGTACTTATCAGCTGCAAACAGAAAAATATACGTATCATTGTTAATGAATTTGGTGGACCTCTGAAACGTTATTGTCCTAAAACCACATCATTGTATTTTTTCCCCTATGAGCTCATTGCATTTTGAGCTGTTTGTTGTAATTTTCTATTTACAATAGTAACAGAGTAGGTAGGTGTAGAAGTATATGTGTGCATCTTGTTGTTATAGTCTTAATCTTTTCCTATCATAGGTCAGGGATTTGAATATACTTAGCTTGCATGGAATCTCAGCCTATGTTTACCAAAGACATTTCACTGATGTAATTTAAAATCTGTATTTATTTCTTGAGACTTATGCGACTGCCCTGTTTTGTGATTTTGAAGGCAGTAGCACAGAGGTCGCTGAGAAACTTGAAGAAGTGTTAATGGTCTGGATCAAAGAGATTGGACAAGTTTTAGTGGAAAGTGAACAAATGAGAAAAGAAGCTGATGACATTGGTCCATCTGCAGAGCTGGAACACTGGAAGTCAAGAATGGCATTGTTTAACAGGTTAAATCCCTGCATTATTTCTCACGGTCTAAAGAAAGTTTTTTTTTGTTTTATAAATGCAAACTTTCATTTCAAAGGGAGATTCAAATCTGTTTCTCTCTTCAAAGGCTTTTAGAAGAGATCAAGAGTCCAAGAGTAAAGAAAGTTCTAAGTATTCTTCAGGCAGCGAGATCAAAGATGCTAAAGCAGTGGAAAGAGCTGGTAATTACTGTGTTTTAATAAAAATTGTTTGAAATGAATAAAATACGGTACTGTATTTGCCACACACATGGAAGTGAACACACAATGCTAAAATCAGTTTGAGTGTCTGTGCTGTTTACATACTGTGATTTATTCTCCCTTTGTTGGAGCATGTCACACCAATGATTTTGGTTTGAACTTAAACACATAACTTGGAAGGAAGAGTCAGGGCCTCTTTAACTTGTCTCTTTCTTAAACATAGTGGGTGAAATATTTTTGTAAAAGTAAAGCAGTGCATCAATAAAACGTTATTCTGTCTCTCTCCAGCTGTACCCTATACAGTTCAACTGTACAAATGTCTGAAAGCTTATCATATTGCTTGTGGAATTATTGACAGATGACTTTTTGTAGTATAACAGCTACTTCAGACATGTAGATATCTGTAATGTAAGCTCAGCAGTGAAAATTGTAGGCAGGCTGAATAAATAAGCTGTAAGCCATGTATAGGCCGTCTGACCCTCAAAACCACCAGAACATAGATCCTCTAGCACTTATAAAGATATTCCACCCTTTTGAAAATAAACTAGGAAAATAGTGTCATCTTACTAAGTTTTTGACTTTGTGCTTACCGTATTTACAGACTTTTATGATGAATGAGATTTAGCTGATACTGTCTGGACAGTCAGTACAAGAAAGGGAAGATGAACTAGATTCCTTTCTTCATATGGAATTGCCTGCTAAGTACTGGATAGTTTCACTTGTTATAGATGAAAAGATGTACTGGCATCACTAGGGGACTGATTTGCCTAATGAATATTTATTACAAAACAACATCTGAGATGGAAACACCCTAATTTATTTCAGGGATCTTATCTAAATTATGAACTGATAATTAAAAAAAACAGTTGTACATATACAGTCATGTAACAAGAATTGTAACTGGAACCATTCTACAATTGTAAGTCAGATTAGCAAAACCATGCTACAGTGCTTCCATCAGGAAGGGAAAATTTGGGGGGACTGAGTGAGGACTTCCTCTAAATCACAAACAAAAACTGCTGATTGCTGGGAAGATCTTACCAATTTTTACACATAAAAGCAGTTGTCTTGTAAAAAAGACATGGCTTATTTGAGAACTTCTATGAGGAAAACGTTTTCCAGAGGGAATCATAGTCTTGTGTTAGCATGCATTGGAAAAGTGCAGGAAACCTGTTCAATAAATGTTAATGCTATTAATTCTATTTGCCTTTTTCCACTTCAGGATGGTAATATAACAACTGCTGCCAATGAAGCTAAAGACAATGTAAGATATTTATATACATTGGAAAAGTTCTTTGATTCACTTGGCAAAGCTTCACCTGTAAGTAATATTTTTAATAAAAGCACTTAATATGAAATTCAGGAAAGAAGATATAAAAAAAGGCTTTTGCTGCCGAAAAGAAAGACATTTCTCCTTTTGGTATTTAACTCCAATGCTTAATGATTAATGAATAGTTTAACTCCTATGGCATTAGTGGATTAAGCATGCAGATTTTAAATAAGCCAGAGATGATATTACTTTTTGTGTAGGAGACAGCTGTCATTCCAGATGATAATTGAAGGGAATGGGAAGAATATGCAATAGGTGTTTTCCCAGCCCCCTGCCAAACCAGATGACAGGCTGAATTGTCTTTGTGAGGTCCTGTCTTACATGTGGTACCTCTTCCTGTATACGTGCTTCAGTTAGCAGTTACTTGTAATTATTTTAATACAAGCTTCATAAAATTATTTTAAGCCTTCAGAATCCACATCTAGTTGAGATGAATTTGGGAAGCTTGCACTTCTTTTATAGATGCAGCTGTTTTTCTTGCAGGTAGCACATATTTGCTTTCATCCTGGTTCAAATTATAATATTTATTTTCATAACTATTTGGGTCTTGAATTTCATTTTTTAAGTGAGAGCATGAATTTTGATGATGGCAGTCTGGCAAAGCTGTCCAAGTTTATGCGGTTCAGAGGCTTTTTACATAATCCAACTCCTTGCTCATTTTCTAAATATTTGGTCAAAGCTCAACTCCATTGAGTGTGTTGTTCTCTGCTGCTCTTCTTCTGAAAATGTTCACCATTCTGCTATACTGGGCTTGACTTTTAGATAACATACATTTTTACCCGGTTCTAGGGCAGGCACTGTATTTTGTTCTGGGTTCTCAGTATATCTGGCTTGCATGCATTTTTCTGGCATCTTTCTTTGGGACATAGAACTCTACAGTCCAAATGTCCTCAGTAGGATAGAGATCATTGTTGCCTTTCCTCCCACTTCCAGGCTTTTCTTCCATACAGCTCTAGGCAAAATGAGAAAAGGCCAGCTTGCATCTTCTTGTCCTTCCTCCAATGGACCTCCTTTTTTTAGCAGTGCATGACTTCTTTTCTATAGATAGCATATTCCTTTGCAAAGCAGAATATAGCACCTGTACATACTGGAGGCAATGGCCAAAAGGGAGCCCAGCCTCTGCTTTTCCCCTGGAAAATCCCAGTCTGGAAGAAGACCTATTCATTCATTCGTTGCCCATTCTCCAGTTTTTCTGTTGGACGTAGTGCATTAGGTCCTCACAAGTAAATTGCGTGGTCCAATTCATAATAAAATGTCTACAAGAACAGGGTGTTACAACCAAAAAGATGTTTATCCATTGACAAACAAATTTCCAAAGCTGTCACATTCAACATTGTGTTAGTTTTTAGGAAATTTAAATTACTAAGTTTCTTATGTTTTCTGTTGTAGGTAACAATGATGGAGCACATACCCAGTTTAATGAATACTGCCTGTATGATTTACTGTACATCACCATACTACAACACATCAGAGTGCATGACATCTCTTCTTCTTAAAATCACTAATCAACTGATTAAAACATGCAAGGCATATTTAAGTGAAGGTGTTTCAAAAATCTGGGACCTGGACAGGTGATGGAATTTTACAATTTCAGCTTCTTTTGTTAACACTAGAAATAAAATCATAGGTTAGTCATTAAGGCAGCTACAAAGCTAAATTTAAGTAACCCCTGATCCTATCAGACACAAATTCTCATTTTAATTTTAAGCTTGTGAATACTCATGGTATGTTATGTAAAATTAAGCATTCTGCAGAACCAGACTTACTATGTATTGTGAAAAAATGGTTATCAAAAGGCATGTATATAAATTTTTTTTTTTTTTACTTTTTTGTTTTTTTGTTTTTTTTTTTTTTGGGGGGGGGGGGGGCAACCAAAACACACTTGGGCAGTTAGAACTGGGAGCTGAGGTGCTTCAGAAAGAAACCTCAAAGACAGACTGGGGAAACTCTATATGAGAGTTTTGTTATCTTGCATATTTTGCTGTCAGTGGGTAGTAAAGTAATTTTGAGGAAAGCAATAATATGCCAGGAGCATAATTACAATCTGATTGAAGTCTCTTTTGAGGGAGGTATGTGGGTTGGTGGAATGGGGCTCAGACTTGTTTACTGAGTATTCTGTGGAGAATGCTATACTGGCACAGGATGTAATTCCATTTTGGGTTATACTGTGAAAGTTTTGGTTTGAAGATAGTAAAACCTAAACTTAATAATTTCCAATCTATATAACAAACTTAAACCAAAAACTTTCTGTGCAGTCCTCGTATTTTGAATGCTTTTGATGTGAGTATAATTCCATGTTCTTATTTTGTAAAGTTACCCATCTGACTGAAATGTTCTATTTTTATTTATATTTTTTCTACAGTTTTTTAGGATTTTTTTTTTTTTTTCATCTTCTGTGCTTTTTTCCTCAGGCAAGAGTTGCTGAAGAGGATAAAACAATGTATTTTCCTCAAGGAACAGTATCAAGCATCCTTTCAGAGAATCAGGGAGAATCTAAAAGAAAATCCAAGTGACAGGCAATTTGATTTCAGGTAAATAATTCATGCTAATATTGAATCATATTCATTTATGCAATTTATAAATGAGATATCATCATATCTGCTGGCTACCTGAAAAGTTAAATACTCAGTTAAAATGTAACATTTATGATAATCAGAACATGCCCCTTGCAGAGGTTTTTTGTTCAGGAAGAAACCAGGGACAGGTTTTTGCCAGAATGTCATTTGTTGATTTAGCGGATACCCAAGGAGTTTTCAGGGGAGTTTATGCATTGCTACATATATTTAAGTACAGTATGCAATCCCAACAAATCCAAGAGTCACCAACATAAATGAAAAGACTCCAGCTGAATTTAGTTTGAACTGGGTTTTTAATCAATTAGAGTTTCACCTATACTGACGCTTAAAGCATGGGGCATGTCTTAGCATTGTGCATTGCCATTTTATTTCCTTTCAAATGTCTTATTTAAAAGAATAACTCCTATGAAACACAGTAAAGGCCTGAAAATGACATATGTAAGAATTAAGCGTTACTTGCATCGTATCCACTATTTTAAAGGGGTTTTTCCTTGATTTGTAATTATTACAGCATAGTGTTGTTTTTTTTTTTTTATGTGAAACTTGGTAGCASTTCTGGTAGAATATATGTGGGTCATATAGAAATATTTTTAACAATTTTTTTTTCTATTTGTGTAATAATACCTCTGTTGCTTTATCATTAGTGAAAACTATATATTTGGAAAATTTGATACATTCTGTAAACGTTTGGAGAAGATTTCAGATATGAGCAATATTATGGAAAGCCTTTTAGCGTTCCAGCATATGAAAATAGAAGGCATTGAAGAGATCAGTGCTCATTACCAGAGCATTGCTGCAAACACCAAATCAAAAAAATATGATGTTCTGGATCACAGAAAACAAGAGGTACATACGTTCAGCACTTGTCTGAAATTCATTCCCTTAAACCTATGCTTTTCACTGGAGATATGCAAAAAGAATTAAATTTAATAACAATGCATGGAGTATTGTGTTGTAATTCTAATATTTTAATATCTTTTAATACAACTTGAAATTGTTTTGCTAAATTAGGCTTTTTACTTCATTTTAATTTATTATTGTTAGTTTTTGATAAACTAGATTTTTGATAAACCAGGTTTTGTGTGATAGGTAATGATACAAGCAATTTTTCTTAACTTGTTTGTTTTGAAATGCATACATTTTGAACTGCAGATAGAGAACTAATTCAGAGAGACTGAGGCATTAAATTCAGTTGATCTGCTTTCAAGAGTTATGCAGTGTTTCTCAATGTAATAGTAAAGACAGTATCAGCACCTAGATGACCATTTTAGAGGGGGAAATGAATGATACCACTTCCAGTGCTGAGTAGGGTGGTCGGAACTAAAGTGACTTCTCAGGTGCTTCAGGCTCATTGTTAAGTACATCCGGTACATCCTGGAATTGAGCTACTTTTTTGATCTGTAGCCTGCTTTCTTTACTGGATTGATATCCTAACAATAAAAGTGTAAGGAATGTTGTTGTCCCCTGCCTTCCTGAACCGTAGCTTGCAATTGTCAGGAACTTCCCTTTAATCATTTAGGCCCAGAGCACCTTTCGCTTTCTTCTAACTGGATATTGGTTTACGTATCTGTAATACTTGTTGTGTGGTCGTTTCCTGAAAGAGAACGTTTTACTGTTCACTGGAATTTGGAAAAGTTTAGAAGTTGCTTGGCTTTTCTACATATAATGGTTGAAACAAGATAATTTTATGGACTGTCTGCCCGAGTTTGTAGAGTGCTTTTTGAGCAGGGAAGTTTGCATTTAACTCCTGTTGTAGGTCCTCAGCATTTTGGACTTTTAAGAAAAATTATTGCAGATAAATACCCAAACTAATTCTTGTTAGGAGTTGYCAAATCTGGCCCAGTAGCCCAATAAAGATGAGGCTACACCAGTTGCATGTCCCCAGGTCCGGTCAGTAGCAAGGCTGAGCATGTGTTCCCAATAGGCACACATGGATATGTACATATAATACATATATGCATATACAGCTACACAGATCAACACAGAAAACGCAGCACTCATGCAATCACAGACAGCATCAATGGCCTCATCCTGTTCCTTTCTCTGGCTGATCAGGATGAAAGCCTGTTGGTGGGGAGAGAAAAATACACGCTCTTGCACACTCACCCACTCACTATGGATTCCTTCGGTAGCTGGTCTTAGACACTTAGTCTGTCCAGTAGCTGGACCCTGGTGGTCTCCTCAGTGACTTGTTGGCACTTGGACACACGAGCCCCTGAGGCTCGCAGCCCCGCAGCAGTTGCTGGTACTCAGACCTACACACACACACACACACACACACACACGCACTATGGGTCCCTTCAGTAACTAACATTAGACAATCAGTCTACCCCATAGCTGGCCTCCGGTCCCCTGCTCATCCAGTTGCCTTATGCAGAGACATGCACATGGAAACAGGTCTCTCTTGTAGTTAGTCCAGATCTGTGGTCTTACCATTATCAGATCCCCAAACTTCACAGCCTCTTCAGTAGCTGGCTTGGCCCTGCTGGTCCCTCCAGTAGCCAACTCTCAGACCACTCTGGTCTCTTCAGTATCCAGATCAGACTTACACCTCTCCAGTACTTGGCTTCCAGACCTACTCAGTGGTTTGTCCAGCTTGACGTGCTCTAGCCATTTCACACTGACATATGCACCCACACAGTATGCATGCGCTCCAGTCTCTCTAGTTGCTGGCAGCACAGACACATGGGCCCCTATGACCGCTAATCTCTACTCCATTTGCAGGGACTTAGACCTCCGTACCTTCTGGTCTCTCCAGTTGCTGGCATCACAGGTGCACAGGCCCCTGTGACCCATGGTCCCCACTGCAGTTGTTGGCATTTAGACCTCCATACACACACATGCACATGGAATAGAGAGCCCTATCACTCAGAAAAATAGTTAGAAATGGAGAGTTATAAGAAAAAAGGACAGACTGTGCTGGTCAGGTCCAGGGCATGGCCGGATAAGTGTACTGACCAGCAACATGTTTACATGGGACAGTCTCTTTTTATTCCCTTATCCTTCTGTTTTCCCATGCATGTTCCTCCCTAAACCACCTTGGTCCCTGCTTTTGTTTCTTTCCCTAACAATCCCATAATAAGTCTTGTACAATCCCAAGATGCTTTTCTGGTTAATATTCAAACATCACTTCCTCCAGGCTCAAGAGCGGTGCATCCCTATGAGTAGGAATAAAGCAAAGGAGGTAGGAGACCTGCATGGATGAGCAAGGAGCTCCTGGCAAAACTCAAACAGAAGAAGAAAGTATACAGAAAGTGGAAAGGGGATCAGGCCACTTGGGAGGAATATAGGAACATTGCCAGAGTATGCAGGGATGCGACGAGGAAAGCTAAGGCCCGTTTGGAATTAAATCTGGTGAGAGATGTCAAGGACAGCAAGAAGGGCTTCTTCAAATACATCAGTAGCAAGAGGAAGACTAGGGAAAATGTGGGSCCTTTGCTGAATGGGGTGGGTGCCCTGGTGACGAAGGCTGCAGAGAAGGCAGAGTTACTGAATGCCTTCTTTGCTTCAGTCTTTACTGCTCAGGCCAGCCCTCAGGAACCCCAGACCCTGGAGGCAAGAGAGAAAGTCTGGAGGAAGGAAGACTTCCCCTTGGTGGAGGAGGATTGGGTTAGAGATCATTTAAGCAAACTTGACACCCACAAATCCATGGGCCCCAATGGGATGCACCACGAGTGCTGAGGGAGCTGGCGGACGTTATTGCTAGGCCACTCTCCATCATCTTTGAAAGGTCATGGAGAACAGGAGAGGTGCCTGAAGACTGGTAGAAAGCCAATGTCACCCCAGTCTTCAAAAAGGGCAAGAAGGAGGACCAGGGAACTACAGGCCAGTCAGCCTCACCTCCATCCCTGGAAGGGTGATGGGGCAGCTCATCCTGGAGGCCATCTCCACGCATGTGGAGGAAAAGAAGGTGATCAGGAGTAGTCAGCATAGCTTCACCAAGGGGAAATCATGCCTAACCAATCTGATAGCCTTCTCTGATGGAATGACTGCCTGGGTAGATGAGGGGAGAGCAGTGGATGTTGTCTACCTAGACTTCAGCAAGGCTTTTGACACTGTCTCCCATAGCATCCTCATAGACAAGCTCAGCAAGTGTGGGTTAGATGAGTGGACAGTGAGGTGGGTTGAGAACTGGCTGAATGGCAGAGCTCAGAGAGTTGTGATCAGCGGCACAGAGTCTAGTTGGAGGCCTGTAGCTAGCGGTGTCCCCCAGGGGTCAGTACTGGGTCCAGTCTTGTTCAACTTCTTCATCAGTGACCTGGATGAAGGGACAGAGTGCACCCTCAGCAAGTTTGCTGATGATCCAAAACTGGGAGGAGTGGCTGATACACCAGAGGGCTGTGCTGCCTTTCAGAGAGACCTGGACAGGCTGGAGAGGTGGGCAGAGAGGAACCTCATGAAGTTCAACAAAGGGAAGTTCAGGGTCCTGCACCTAGGGAGGAATAACCCCATGCACCAGTACAGGTTGGGGGTTGAGCTGCTGGAAAGCAGCTCTGCGGAGAAGGACCTGGGAGTGCTGGTGGACACCAAGTTAAGCATGAGGCAGCAATGTGCCCTTGTGGCCAAGAAGGCCAATGGTATCCTGGGGTGCATCAGGAAGAGTGTTGCCAGCAGGTCAAGGGAGGTGATTCTCCCCCTCTACTCAGCCCTGGTGAGGCCACATCTGGAGTACTGCGTCCAGTTCTGGGCTCCCCAGTACAAGAGGGATGTGGCACTACTGGAGCAAGGCCAGCGAAGGGCTACAAAGATGATTAGGGGACTGGAGCATCTCTCTTATGAGGAAAGACTGAGAGAGCTTGGCCTGTTTAGGCTGAAGAAGAGAAGGCTGAGAGGAGATCTTATCAACGTGTACAAGTATCTGAAGGGAGGGTGTCGAGAGGATGGGACCAGACTCTTTTCAGTGGTGCTGAGCAACAGGACGCGAGGCAATGGGCACAAACTGAAACACAGACAATTCCATCTGAACATGAGGAAAAACTTTTTCACTGTGAGGGTGACAGAGCACTGGAACAGGTTGCCCGGAGAGGTTGCGGAGTCTCCTTCTCTGGAGATATTCAAAAGCCGCCTGGATGCAATCCTGTGCAATGTGCTCTAGGTGACCCTGCTTGAGCAGGGGAGTTGGACTAGATGATCTCCAGAGGTCCCTTCCAACCTCAGCGATTCTGTGATTCTGTAATCCCATAATAAGTCTTGTACAATCCCAAGATGCTCTTCCCCTGCAACCTGTAATGAGTCCCATACCCCAGTAGGCAGTAACCCACTTCAGTCCTGGAAGGTGATCTRGAGAGCCTCTCTCATTGACTCTTCTGGATGGATTTCACACCCAGGCAGTAGACTGAACCTCCTCCTGTGATGCCCTGTGAGCTGCTGGATCAGAGTGCTCTGTTCTCTCTAGTTAGGTTATTGGATTTCAACTGCTTTTCTTTATTTCTCAGTACCCTTTTGTGTCTGTGGAGATGAGCTTTTAATCACACAACCTAACACTTATTTTTTGTTTGCTTTGATTATAGTGTAAATGCCTTTGTTAGTGGTGTTTTCCCTGTTCTCTTTATTCAGTGCTGAACAAATTTACTGGGCAGATAAAGGAGATTCCCCAAAAACTTTAGGGGAAAAATTTTTCATGACATGAATGCAACAACTATGAATGTCTACATTGTTGTTTTTTTCCCCTTTTCTAGTTTGAAAAAGATTACCTTGAATTTAAGAACCAAATTGCAACATTGTACCAGTCCATACAAGAATTTGTAGATTCCTGGTTTGAGAAGACTGTAACTGTAAGTATTCTGCAAATGAAAACCCCTTGTTGAAGTATTTGTAAATGCTGAATTTCCACAACTCCAGTTGAAAATTCTGTTACTGCCAGTGTTCTGTACTGTGCTGGTTGCTGTCTGAGATTAGGAGGATGTCAAGCCTATTACAAATGTTCTAAAGGTAGCCTGCAAAAACGCTGGAAGCTGATGTTGCTTATTTGATGCCAGTTTCATGTTCTGTCTTTCCTTACCAGTTTTATAGCCCTATCTTTTTTTCCATTTTATTTCCTTTCTTCATCCTGGTGTTCCCCATATCTCTCTACCCAGGCCACTGATACACTAGGATAGTCCTTCTCTGTGTCTCTAACTCTCCTATTTCTATGGCCCAGTTTTTTGTCACTCTCTTCAGACTGACTTGCTSTTTTTCTCTTACTCTGCTGCTCTCTTTCAGTGTTTCCTTTCCTTTGCTCTGTATACTCACTTGCAGTCTGTGAGTAATGTTCACTACTGTGGCCTTAATTCTGATTGCTGTTCCCTAACTTCCCTCTTGAAAGTTAGGGATTGAAGGTTTTATTTAAAAAACAAAACAAAAGCAAAAACAAATTAAAGGTATTGTGAGGCATACAAGTTCATTTTCTTGAGCCCAGTGAAAGCAAACAAATCATGTGTTTGACACAGATTCCAAGTTCTGGAGTAGTACCGCTACAGATAATTAAACTGTGCTTCCAGTTTGAGGGGAGAGTTCAACAGTTCTTACACTGCAGCCCAGTGTCCCGTTACTGGAAAGATCAAGGTGATAAAGCCTTTGTCTTCATATGTTAGTGCAGAAGTGGAAGAGGAGTTGAAAGTGCAGGGGAAAGCTTTCAGTTCATTGCCTCATCAAACATAAGACTTCAGCATAGTAGGACTTCCGCCTGTTGCCCATGTTATATATGCAATATATAATAATAATATATGTAATGCTAGTAAGAGCAGCTGAGTTTGATGCAGAGTTTCCATTTCTTCAAATCTTTGTTGTTCACCTCTCAATGCTGCGGGACAGAACAGATTCCTCAGGTTGTTGGCTTTTTTCTTTTACACTGAAAAAAATGATGATTATGTGATTCCTGATAGAAACAAACAAACAAACAAACAAAAAACCATGGAAATTTGTTTGTCTGAATAACATCTAGAACGATCTATTACAAAAAATGAATACAAATGACTTTTTTTTCAAGTGTTTCTACATTATAGGATGAATACTTTAAACGTTAATGATTACTTTAAAGAACTACTATTAGATTTAATTATTGGGGGAGTGGGAGGGGAGCTGTACTCAGAGTTTAAACTGTACTGTCCAGGAACTTGTTCATATATTCTTCCTGTTGCTTTTCCTAAGTTATTCCTATCAGACTGGAAGGAGTAATGAAATCAATTCTGCTAGCTGTTACCTTGATGTCAGCACAGTTCATTGGTTCAGGCCCTGACTGTGAAATGAGATGTAAATGAAACAGGAGTAAAGGTGTAGGTGTTCTGCCACCTCTGTTTACAGAAAAAAGAGTGATGATTTGAGAATCCGAAAGAAGTTAACTGCTGTTCCAATATAACTGTGATGGTGGCACTTTGGTTAAATCAAGCTATGTTGAGGTGAATACAGGATATGTGAGACAAAATACTAAAGCTAAATAAATTCACTGACTTACGTGGATGGGTTTTTCTTTATTTCTTGGAAAATAACTTCTAAATAAATAAAAAAAAAACTTCTAAAAAAACTCCTAAAATAAAAAAAAAAACAGTTTGTGAATAATTACTGTCTGAACCATTAGCATCTTCTGCAGTAAATGTTCCATCCTTCTCTTTAGACTGAACAGATGCTGGGACTTCTGATGAAGCTTGAAGAAATAGGGGGAAATCGTATTGATCTTGATGAGAAGTATACCATTGTCCTTCAGCAATATAGCCAAGACTTAGACTTTGTTCGCAGACTCTACCAGAAGCAAAAAGAAAATCCACCTGTACCACGTAATATACCACCAGTAAGAATGAAATAAAGGAGAGAGAAGAAAATACTTTGCTGTTTGTCTGTTTTTAAGTTCATGGAAATCTAACCTCATATCTTTTCTATTTTAGGTAACAGGGAAGATTATGTGGGCTCAGCAGTTATACAGAAAAATTGACCATCCGATGAAATTCCTTAAAAAGAAAAGCACACTTCTGAAGGTTGGAAATTAGTAGAGGATGATTTATGCTATGCTAAGCTCTAAAGCATATTCTTATCAGGCACATGATTTATTTTTATACTCTTAAATTCACTTTTCTGATGACTTGTATTCAAGCCAATCCAACAGGATAGGTGTTAGTATTTGACTGCTCCAGGGTTTGATGGTTTTATTTTTATTATTATTTTTTTTTTGGCAGCATTATTATTCTGGGGCTCAAGACAGCTGTTTTTCTTGAGACCTTAAGCTGGTGACTTAGGCCAATTCTTTTGTCCCTGCTGGGACTTGACTCATATTATTCCTGATCACAGTACTTCTGACCATGTATCTAACTGTAGAGCCTTCTGTCTGCCACACCCTATAATGAGGAGGACTCATTTAACCTCAACTACTAGGTAAACTTAATGGAAGAATGTCATTTTAATAGCTTCCTCAGTGAGAAAACAGTCCCTTGTATAGGTCATAGTATAGACTTTCTTTTATAGACAAGATTGGGAGAAAAAAGTCAGAAAAAGAGTTACGTTCTTTAGAGTTGTTTTTTAATAAAAACAGAGTAGTAATAGAGTAGTATTTTTAATAACTGAGTTCTTAAATACCTTTCTGTGTTTCTTTGTTTTATCTCCAAAATAGTATAGCTTAAAGCTCTGTATTTGTGTTGTTTTTCTGATGGTGGTGAGGAAAGTCCTAATGGATGTCATTTTTGTTATGTTAGGCTATGTTAGAACTGATTAAAGTTTTTTTGTTTGTGTGTGTGTGTATGATTTGCAGACACTGGAAATGAAAAAGATTGTTAAGAGCTACAACAAAATGACTGCAGTTCTATTAGAATTTGAACTTCTTTATCACAGAGCCTGGTGTAGGTTTGCTGACCAAGCTAGAAATGCTCTATGTGCTTCCTTACTATTCAGACACCCAGAAACCAAGGTAAATGGGATTTATTCTTTGTGTTACTGTTGCATTGTTTATTATTACCTGTGATACTTGAGTCATATTGTGGACAGACAAGCACAACCTTAAAATAAATCTTTTTAAGGTTTGAAAAATGAAGTACTTTAGTCTGTGTAAATGTATTATTTTCTTTTTGTTTACATGTTAGGATACAGATTTCATCATGTCTTTTCTTCATAAGTCTGCAGCCTCATTCGGAGTACATAAGAGGCAGTAGCCAGCAAATATAAATCTGTTATTGACTTATCTACATCTTTTTGCATATTGTTCCATGTCTTATTTTTTGTTACTCAAAATTTTAGTCAAGAAAAGGAATTTTTAATTAGATCATGATCTTTTCTGTAGTGGTCAACATCACTGTGTTGAGTATATTGCAGTCATTCATTAATTCAATTTTGTAAATGCTCTCCAAGACAAGTTCTGACCATTCTTACAAGTGTTTTACAGACACTTTTCTCTGCTATAGTGCAGAGAAGTAACAGTTAAAGTGTGGCATTTTTTGAGTTAATGATTTCATAACAGACAGCTAGAACTTACTTTATAAGTTTATTTAGCTTCTTGATAGCATCTTATGTCCCAGGAAATGAACAAGACTAACCTTCACAACCTTCCTTCCCAGTCTACAGATGGAGAAACTGAGATGAGAAGGAAACTAACACCCATAGAGGGTCATCTGTAAAACTAGAATTAGACTTGGGAAGTCATAGCCACCAAATGATGAGGGTATACTAAGTCACAGGAAATTGAAATCAGTGGGAGCTATTAATTGATTATTACTTTGGAAAAGCCAGTTATTTGTACAAGAGCCTGAATACCTGTGTAGGATTCTAAACATGGGTATAGACTCTTGGCTAGTCTTCTATAACTTGCTATGTCTTCCAGGTGTGTCACACTACATGTAACCACCAAGCTACTGCCTTATTTTCTTTTTGTTTTTTTATTTCCCTGTACTGCTATGTGAAGGAATTATTTGTAAACTTGGATCCAGTGGTCCTGGAAGTACTTTATGAAGCAAAATACCTGAAAAAAATGCATTTTGAAGTTCCAGATGTGGTCCTTTGCTTGTGTGCAGATGAGGAACGGATTAAAAGACATCAAATGGAGTGAGTAAACACTTTTTGGATTTGATTCTCATCTGCAGATTTTCCTAGTTTTTTGTCCCTGTTGTATGCACTTGTTTTTTGTTGTAATTTTTTCTCTTTGATGGAATTTAATTGAAATTTAATTGCTTTCCCCTTTACTTCCCTAGTAATATTGTTCACATGCAGTTCTTCCCATCTCCACAAACATCTTGTTACTAGAAAATGTCGACATCCTTTTCTTCTGCTACTATGACAGCTGCTCCATAAGTGGTACTGCTAACGCATCCATGCACTATAACACCAGGATTGCACTTCAGATTATTACAGTTAATCTCAAAAAGCAGTTAGAAGAACAAGCTGAAATTTACCATTTGATTAAGGCACAATTCAAATGTTTGTATATGTAGTAAATCAATAGGTTGTAATATGTGCATTTTCTTTTTTTGTTGAAAATCTGAAATAATTTTTGCTAATTTTAAAGAATTCTTTTCTGCTTCTTGAAACACTAGGAGATATCAGAGATATCTAATTCTGTGCTGGAACAGTTCTTTTGAGTTCTCTCCAAACATGTTTTCCACTGTGAAAAAGGCTTCAGGCTAACTCCCTAAGCGAAAAAGGAGTGTCAAAGATTGTAGATTTCTGCTTAAGCAACAAGGGAAAAAACACTTCCAGAATAATCGCCTTAAGAATGGATTATTGCCATATGCTGTTTGTAATGATGTTTAAAAGCACTGTTTTAATCTGGCACAGAACATAGCTGTCACTTTTTTGCAACAGTTCTTGTAAGGAACCTATTATGTATCTTTGACTTCTGAGTTGCATTGGCTTCCAATTCATGTTTATACAGCTCTGTCATTTTCACTGAGCTACAAAGGTAAATCTAGGTTCAGAATTTGGCCTCTTTTTCTTTCTGGTTCGGTGTCCTAAGTAGTTTGGATCTAGCTTTTCATATTAGCAGTGTCATTTCATACCATGTCTTGTGAAACAGAAAGAAGGAAACAAAAATACTGTGTTCTCAGTTTGCTGTTTTAGACTGTAACTCATTTTCCTTGAAAGTAAGTTGTTCCAAATTGATCACAGTCACTTTACTGGAGGTACTTATTTCCCCAATCAGTTTTTGGTGTGAGTGGAAAAAAGGAGGCTTAGTTTGAGACAGGAAGAGCTAAGAAGAGTTTCTAATTTTCATATGGGTTCAGAGCTTGCAGATTTTATTAACAGAAAATGTGTCCGAAGTCTTATATGTTTCAAATATCTGAAATAAGTACATTCTAAACATGACTGTGTCTTGCAGACTTCAGGATCTGTTGATCAATTACAAAGAGTGTCTGAATAGAATTCCTCTTATGCTGGAACCACTGATGAAACCATTTATAGGACAAGTTGAGGATGCCCTTACTCTGGGCCTGATACAGTTGTCATGGACTTCTTCACGCATCAATAAATGTATGTATTAAGTGGGGAAGAGGTGAGGTGATGGTGATGTTGTTAGGTAGTACCCTCACAGTATTTCCTTGTCGATTTTAGGAAGAGCAGTGCAAGTATTCCCTTATCAGTGCTGGGGAGAAAACAAGCCAGGTCCCTCCTGACTATGGAAGTAAATCAGACATGAGTATGGTGGAAATGATGGGTTTGTGTCCTACTCTAAACTGTGGTGATCAAGCTGGGGCTGCTTGACAGCCACCTTTGAACAGTCCTGGTTACATCATTTGCTTTATCATAAATATACTTCTTTCCCTCCCAGTTCAGGCCCCTTTACCACCCTCATGTTCTCCCACATAAACAACCCACCCCTGTTTATTTACTCTTGCCCTAGTGGGCCCTGATTTTGGCACCTCTTTTGGTATTCGTGATGTGGTTGCCTTACTGATCTATACCACCACGGTCAGTAATTTTGTTAAGGTATTATCCCCATTTTGTTATATATAAATAATGTTACTCAGTTCTGTTTTTTGTCACGTTGGCATCTTGTAGATGTAGCCTCTGGTTATGGTTGGCCAGCTGCATACATGCTACTCCATCTTTGCTATCTGTAATGTCATGTAGTTTCTTACATTTCTATCTTAGTGTAGCCACAGATTGGGGTAGGCAGTTTGTCTGCATACCTCAACAATATGTACCTTTTCTCTGTGTGTTTCTTAGAACTATAATTAGAGGTGGAAAAGTCCTACTAGGTTCTCCTTCAGCAAAGGAAATGTGTACCTTTAAATGTTGTGAGTGATGAAAATTGTGTATATATAAAATATTTTATATTGATATATGTGAGTGATGGACGAGCTATAACGCAACTCTGAGGAGTGTCTGATTCAGCTGAACGCTTTTTTTCACTGGGATCATTTCACAAACACCACTGCTGGCAGAAGGGAGAGAGTGGGAAATTGTGGCTAGGGAAAATGATGAGGATGCTTGATCATCCTTTTGGTGGCAGCTCTCATAATGGAAATAAAATGACTGTGGAATCAGTCTCTGTTTCTTGAAATTGATCAGGATCCCTTAATCCTACTAAACTTTATTGGTGACTGTATTGGAGTGACTTGCAATGACGGAATAAGTGCTCTGCTGTTTAAAAAAAAAAAAAGTACAAAATATTACAATAGTATCTCTTTTCTTAAGAAGGAGGCTTTCTGGCTCCTCACTTCTGGGAAAATAGTGTTGTAAAAGGACTGGTTTT
>NW_020447382.1:0-7304 GCF_003343035.1 Apteryx rowi | reverse complement strand
GGATTTGGTTCTCAACTGAGGCATTATAAATTCAGTTCTATTGAGAGTTCAGTGAAATCGTTTATTTAATTTACAGTTGTGTAAATGAGTAAATGGCTTGTCATCTTTGACTGCTATCCATATTGCCTCTAGAGCCTTGCCTTTCCTAGCTTTCTTGCAAACGTCAATGAATATCATATTATCATATCATTGTATCGTATTATTAGATCTTGTGTTGCAGTTCCTTTTTGAATTGTATGCATTTCATTTACTAAGCTTAAGATATCACATCATGCTTTTAAAAGTAGAGGAACAAATCACACATCTTTACTTTATTTTCCCCTCTCAGTCTCTCTCTGATCTTTTTCCAAGTGACCACATAATGAAAAAATAACTTTTCCTATACCTGCAATTATGATTTTATTTCTCTGTGAAAAATGTTGTTGTGGGCTGACTTCTTCACTTAAAGGAAATAATTACAACCTGACTAGTACAAGAATGTAGACAAGAGAACTGATGTTATACTACTGTCTCTTATTTTTTCTAAAGAAAAATCTCCGTAACTTTATGCTGAACATCCTACAAGAGAGGTGTCTAAATTCAAAGTTGAAAAGATGATATATACAGTGTTTGGAGATTTCTGCCCAACTACTATATTTTTTCGAAGAAAGCTTTTTTTTTAATCCACAATTATGCCTAAGCATTTTCCACACAGCCAAAAAGATACAAACCTACCGTACTACAAATCTATTAATTAAAACATAAAGTTCATTAACTGTTACTAAAGTGTCTTTGAAATGGGCGTATATAAAACCATCAGGAAGACTTTTGTGTTGCAGTTCTGTGAGAAACCAATAGGTTATGCTTGTAAATCAGTTTTCAGTTGAGGCAGGTTAATGTTAGGCTTTTACTTTTCTTCAAAATGTAAAGCAACAAAATAAGCAGAGACAGATGCAGCCTAAGTCTCAAAGTGAAGTGGAGCACGGGTTTGTGCAACTGTTCATTTGCAACTGTGCCATGTGGCACTGGAGCCTGGGGTGCTAACCAGTGCTTAAGACAGGTCTGGCTGCCTTTTAGCCCTCACAAAACACAAATGATGGCAAGTTTTTTGTTTTATAGTTCTGTCTAAAAGTAACTTTTGTGTTTGGTTTATGTAGGTTAGTAACACATCATAAGGAAGGTCACTATTTATTCATTTAGCTAGTCTCAACACTATGTTAAGATAGTATTTGCTATATCAGTATCAAAGTGTGAATAGCTACAGCTCAGGTTTTATTGGGTCTTCGGATCACCATTTGCTTTGGTGGAAACTGGCCTTGTTTGGTAAGGTAGGGATTAAGTAGCAAGAATACCGGGGCTACTGTTTCTGCTGCTACGGCTGGAATGGACARAGGAAAGGACTGGAATCTCCCCTAGAAAGGAATGCTTCTGTTATGTGGATGCATCATATCCTTTTGAGAGTGTGCAGCATCTGGCATGTGCAGAATATGTGTTGGACATGCAAGCCATTTGTTCAGTGCATACAAAATAACTCTTACCTGCCACAGATGTTCTGAACTCACTATGCATGAGCTTAATGTCTTAAGTGCCTTATTTCCATCTCATATTTGGAAGTAGGGGAGCTCCATGCATGTCTCCCAGAATAAAATTCCAAAAACAAGGGAAAATTTAATTTTGGACTACCTAATTTATTAAAAAAAAAAAAAAAATCCAAGGAATTGGTCAGATTATTCGTCCATTTTAGTCAATAACAAAACAAGTCCCAGTCATTAACTTCCTGGTCAAAATGAATGATACTTTCCACTTAGAAGGGTCAACAGTTGCACACTGCTGTGTCTTAGATATCATAGGGATTTCTTTCCACATGGAATGAGAGAATCGGGGTGATTCAAATTATATGTCTGCTAATAACAAATACACATCTAGAAGGAGTCAGGTGATTTATTTGTTTTTCTACAATGAAAGTATTAAAGATAAAGAAAGAATTTAGCCACCCTATTCAGAGACAGTCTTTTTTTACCTAGTTTTGTAAAACATGTATCTTCTAAAGGGCTCAGTTTATCCCTATCCAGAATAAATTGGATCATATAGTTGAAAAGAAATCTGGCAGTTCAGCCAGTGTATAATCTTGGCTTGAGGAATTTTAGACATTGACTTTATAAATAGGTTACAAAGATAAAATACTGGATTTCACTGTGTATCTGTGCAGGAGGACTAAAATAATTTTGGGGTAGTTGCATTCATTCTGTTTTGCACTGTATTTTGCTGATACTTTTCATTACAATATTAATACAGAAAAGATATATTCTGAGTACTGTTGTACTATTTACTGTAAAATGGTTTCATTTAAAGACTGCAAGGTACAGCAAGCCCATCACATTTTTGGTTTCAGGCCTTAATTCCATATTTAATCATGATTAAATCCTCATATCATTGTAATACATGGAAAAAAAAAGATTTAAGAGAGCTCTTTGCATGATTTGTTTTCACTTTGTTTTCCTTTCTTAGTTATTGAGAATGCTTATGATACCCTGAGGGAGTTGGATTATACAGTCAAAGAAGCAGCTGACRCTCTGGAATGCAGAATTGAAAGAATTCTGCAGGATATGTCGAACACTGCTTTGATAACTTTGCCAGAAGATGAACCTATAGATGTACTGGCTTTCTTGGAAAGGACAGAAAAACTTACCATATCTGCTGCTGACACACTGTCTCAGTTAGGTTTATTCATTGCATAGATTTGAAGGCCATGTTTGGGAGGGATTATTTATATATTACGTTTTTATACATAGATAGTGTACTTTTAAAATTCTGTTGTAACAGTGTGCTAGTCTAAAGCAATGTCTCAGGATTGCAGGAAGAAACTCGCAAGTAGCTTAAATACAGCAGATGTAAAATTGCATCTGTATTTTCTAGCATTTCATGTTTTTCTTCTTATTATGTTATAATCAGTAGCAAGAAAAATAAAGAGGTATAAGAGTTAAAATCTCTTCCCAATGTTAAGCACTTGATTTTTAATACTAGCTAGTCAGTATAAGACTTCCCATTCTCCCAGTGCTGCAAATTGTTTGCTTTATGCTTATTTTCTAGGATATAGTGAAATAGTTGTTCAGTTCTTTTCCAGAAAGATGTCTGTGTCCACTTTGCAAAATCAGATACTTGTCTTCTATTTATTTTTTAAATTGTCTTTATTAATTATTAATTCTGATTTCATAGATTATCTGATTGTATCATCCTGATACAATCAGATTCAAATGCCTGTTTGCTATAACTGGAAAATATAATATATAATAATATATAATAATAATATAATGCTATAACTGAAAAATATATTTTTTTAATTATTATGAAATACAGTTGAATTGCATATAACAGGGTCTGACAAAGAGGTTTTTTGATATGCTACATATCTTCTTGTCTCACACTTTCTGTATGCCCAAGCAATAGGAGAAAAATGAAAAGTTTAAGGGTATTTCCCTGCACATAAGCTCTTCACATTGAGGTAGGGCAGGGGGGAGGATATGCCTGGAAAATAGCAAAGAATATTTCTTATATTTGATTCCCTGTGCATGATTGTAAGGTTGTTTTTGTAGACAAAGCCAGCAAGTGGAATGCTCTATGTATGAACTGGTAGATATTCTTAAGCACAGGCTGAAAGCAGATTTGAGAAGCACTCTGGAGGTAAGACCTCTACAATGTAAAAAGTAACTTTTTATAACCTAGTTAAATATTTGATGTTTCACTTATATGCTGGATAATACCAGTGCTTTCCTAAAGCTTTCCATTTAACTGTTTAGGATTCGTATGCCTGTGCACATCTTGACACAAAACAGAAAATACGCTGCCAAGAATGCCTGTCCTGTAGTTACTATAATCTGATGGGGCAGCTTTATCAGAAGAATACTGACTCTTTAGTGAGATGTGAGTCTTTCATTTTCAGATATGCTTAGTTTTTTAATATCATTTAAAGATTTTTCAAAGCTTATCGTGGTAAATGTAACCTCACTTAAATATTATATTTATCTAGGCATAAGGATTTCTTTAGAGTCCTTAAGACATCGCTTGCGTGTTGTTGACTCTAGATATCAGATGACCAGGACTGCAGAGCCACAAAGGGTTCCACTGTTCAAAGCTGAAATTCAACTGGCTATTCCAAATGTTGTCTTGAGACCAAGTCTTGAAGATATCCAGGTAACACAGAAATTGCATGTCTCAGTCATTCTTGGTAAAACAGTTATGAACACATTGTTTTAAAAGAAGATAGGCAAGTTTAATCTAGTAGTAAAATTAATAGCCAGGAAACTCAGGAGCTCCGGTACATAACCCTCTACTTAAATGCAAACATTTCAAAGTAAATGCAAAAATAAAAATTAATGCTATTGATATGGCCTGGTTCTCTTTAAACTCTTTCAGAATATCCAAAGACGATATGAGTTTGAAATATCATTCATAAATAGGCATTCTGCTATAGTGAGTGAGATGTAATGAAAAATTCTACCAGCCTGATGCCTTAAACTATGGAAGAATTTACACCTGTGTAGATATATGCTAATTCAGCAGAATTCTTGCATGTGTACTTAAAATCTTCTATGGGGTCTCAAATTATTCACTAAGTATCAGTTGGTTATGATGCTGACTTGTAGACTTCTCATTTGTCACTGTCAAAATCAATGGTTGAATTCTTTTTCAGATTTCATTTACAGTCTTTGTGGTGTTGTCAGTAAGAAATCAGACAACAAAGTGTGATTGTAAAATGCAACAGATAGAAAAAGTTATATAATAATTTATACAGCTGCCTCTATAGACTCCCATCACAAATTCAGACAAATTTATTTAGGCATTCTAACATGGCTGTATTTTTATTGTATTATATTTATTTATTTGTATTTGTATTTTTGGTGATCCTACTTAATGCTTATTAGAATATTTCCTGTAAATATTCGGTGGTATGATTTTTCTGTTTTGGAATTACCTGGAGAATTGATTTTTTTTTTCCTTTGTTAGGCATAATCTCTCTGTTGAATGTTTTATTGTTTTCAGAGTGCTGTAAACAAAGCAGTAAATATGATGTTAGCAGCAGCCAAAGATATTCCCCTGTGGAAATTTGCTTACTTTCATCATAAGCAGCAGCAGGTGGAGTATTTTTATTTCAATTACTTTAAAATTTCAATATTTGATTTAACATTTCTTAATTTCCTAAAAATATGTTCTGTATTAATACTTTGACTTGTAATCTGGGGGATCGTCCTGTTAAGTGAAAACTAGGTTTTAATATAATCTCTATACTAAGTAATTATTTCAAGAGTAACAATTCATTAAACTTGCTTTTTTTTTAATATTAAAGTCAAAACTAGCTTTCATAAAAATCTTTTAAAAATACTATTCAGGTATGATGATGATGGTGAGTGGAAACTAACATTATGCATGTGCACTACCAGCTGAGTATAAATTACTATCACTCTTCCTAGGCAAAAGCTATTTTAAGTGCTAATCTTCCAAGCTGTGACTGTAGCATCTGCAATGCTACAATAAATACATTACAAAGATTTTTTTTAACTGTCATAAAAATGAGCACAAAAGCCTTGTCTGAAGGCCAGACAGAAAGTCAAACTTGTTGAAATATAGAAATGTTATGTTAATATACCGCTGTTATGGTATTCAGATAGCCTTAATTCTGTCCTGTGGCAATGAAATAAACATAAAATTATCTCTGTGGGACACACAACTGTCGGTAGTCACRGAAATAAACCATCCTCTGCTACCAGATGTCGGAGTGGGGGGACGGRCCCGGAGTAACGATGAGTCTCAATATGAGTATGATCGTTCTCCTTTATTAGAGTTTACACAAAGTATATATATCGATAAGCAATACGCATGCGCTAGCAATAGTTACATGATTGGTTACAGTTTCTGTCCACACGCATAAAGCGGATACATGATTGGTGCAAGGTTGCTGTCTACGCTCCGTCGACATTTATGGAACCTAGTTCTGTCCAGACTTGTTTACCAGTTTTGTGAATACCTTCTTTTGTAGTGCTCAAGGCCGCTATACGGCCACTTTCAGCAGGCTTCAGCAGGCTCGCTTGCCTTGGCCTAGATAAGGCCGCCTTCAGCAGGCTTGCTTGCCTTGGCCTAGATTCCTTCCTCTACCCCGAAGACGGGATTGCTCATCCCAATCAGAGCATGCTCTCTCTCACTTAACTATTCCCATAACCATTCCTCCATCATTTCCCCCTCTTGTTTTTGAGCAATCCAGGCGTGGTTCACTACCTTTAGCAGAGCGTTCTTGAAGCAGCTCAGTACTACACATAAGCACAAACTGACAACTACAAGGATTAGTAAAATGCGTAAGCCTTCAGTAAGTAATCCTGTTAGCCATTGTGGTAGATTTCCAAACAGGTTAGTTAGCCATTCGTCAAATACCCCATGGTTCTGACGGATCTTGCTTGTATGTTCCTTCAACCACTGCAATTGTTTATGAATTGATTCACCATGATCAGACAAATTCATGCAACACATACCTTCAAAATCCTCACAACCATGGCCTTGAGCTAATAGCAAAAAATCAATTGCAGCTCTATTTTGCARAATAGCATGTCGCAAACTACCTTGATCCTCTAATAGGCTCTCTATTATCTCAGTGGTGACGTTAGCTTGCTTCTCAGCCCAGCAAGCTAACCGGCCGATCTGGTTCAGGGTGTTGCCTGCCGCTGCTCCAGGCACGAAGAAGGACAAAAACACTCTTTCAGTGGGACTGCGTAGGGAAACTTGATCATTACAATCAGGTGAGAGCCCTATGGCTGCTCGTTTACTGCGGACGGCGGTCTCATTCTCCGTGATATGTTTCCACCAATTTTGATCGGGTGCTAGTAATGTCAGCTTACCAAGATAACATGGACCACCCATTACCCTTTTTGGAATTCCCTGCCAGGCCCGGTCACCACATATCAAAAAGACGTCTGGTGGCAAGGCCTTTGGGGTACCATTGTTCCAAATTAAGTGCCCCTTTTTGGCCTCAGCCCCAAGGGCTCCCAGCCCCTGGTGGCTGGTGCCATTGGTGCCACAGAAGGAATCATGGTTTTGATAATCATAATAGACTGCTGTTGGGGTGACGTTCGTCCACCCTGTCCAGTTAAATAACCGGTAAGGCTGCATGCGTCCCCCAAAATAGATACATGTTTGAGTCCAATTGCCTGACGTGTTCCCAATTCTCATGGACCCCAACAGGTTTAACTCCTGTGGGTCCCATGGCAGTGTTCTGTTTAGGCCTGCAATGAGGGTGGCACTGCAGTTAGCAGTTGACAGACTGCCACTGCAGCTTGCCG